>NW_010300077.1:52753-66758 GCF_000700745.2 Antrostomus carolinensis | reverse complement strand
TTCCAATCCCCAACATTCTGTGATTCTCTGTCTTTTAAGGTAAGGAAATCGGGGACAATAAACAAAATCCAAGTTTTGACACCCAAAAAAGATACACTGGAGAATCTATCTGCAAAAATAGTCTTACTGGAAAATAAAAAGATAAGACAAATATATAATCCCCATATATTTTCTTTTTTTCCTCATACCATCCTCCAAAATATTAATTATACACCTACTGATTTGATGCATGAAAAAAGAGAAGAGATTATAGGGCTAAGAAAGAGTTATTCAACAACTAATAAATCTGACTGAAAGCTAGAGTGGGAAATAACTTTTTAGACAAACTTTTAAAATTATTAGTTTCTCCAACCTTCTAAAATACAGGGCAATGAGGAAAAATAGTTAGACAAATAATTTTCAACAAAAATTTAACAGTTAAGTTAAGCAATATAGAAAGGAAACAAAAGTCAGTTCATTAAGTATACATCCAGTTCCTTCATATTTTCACTTACATATCTTTAATTCGCTTATGTATGACTGGGTGTGGAAATCTTTTAAGACATTCAATACAAAACTGACTCAGGCTTGCCAAAATTATCAGCAGAAGTACTTCCTCAAGCAGATGAGCATGAACACCAAAAAAGTTTTAATAATGTAGAAGGTACATAGCCATTCATTTTTTAGGATTAAGCATTGTGTGTTCTAGGCATTTTGCTTTTACTTTCTAAGCAATGGCATATACTGCTATTCATAAAATAATGGAAAAAACATTAAATGTACTTTAAGTACAGTACAGAAGAATCTTTTTTTTTTTTCAACTATTTAGATGTTTACCAGTAAAATTATATTAAAACTTTCCAAGATAATAAATTACAAATTTATTGTTCTGCAAAGAACACCACACCACCATATGAACCCTCAGGAGCGTGAACATATTGAATTGTCTTGAATGCTTACAGATTTACCCAGAAAAGACTATTGGGAAGTTCACATTTTTTTTCCATAAGGCTTTTAGTTAACTTTTCTTGCAAAAATATTTGCTCTTTCTATATCTCAGTATATCTCAGTTGTGGCTTGGCTGAATCAAACACTGTAGCCTCAGTTTTCTTGAAATACTTTCCCATTGGTAAGATCATTTTGCCTTAGTGCTTTTGCTCACGTCCAAGAGGAAGCAGAGTTTATGTTAGTGCTTTTAATAAATTAAAGGCTGCTTTCCCCCCACTCCCCCACCCCCTAATTATTTGCAGCCTTATGAAGACTTGAGACTAACGTATCTGCTGTGTGGATTATGGCAATGATGAACTCAGGCTCTTTTTCCCTTGAGAATAAGGGTAAACTACAGTAGATTATACACAGTATTTTGAATTTAAGCCTTCAGGAAATGACAAAGGTGATTCTTTTGCTTTGAGTGCTTAATTTCAAGCTATGACATGGAACTGAATTTTCGAGGCTCACCCTGCAGCTGCCAGCTTTCATTGTACTTTAAATTAATTTTATTTAAAACAAAAATGGTGGTGCATTAATTCTCTTTATCTTCTTTTACTACTTCTCTCATGCCCTGAATTTCACCTCATTTATGTAACTGAGTATTTAGCTTTGTAAAATGCCAAGAAATACCATGCAGAGAGTTCTGTGCAAGCTAGCATTATAGCTATGGTAGCTACTGCTATAGCTACTTTGCATTGCCTGCTAATTATAAATACAATATATCATCCTTCTATTTTATCCAAAATTGTACAAATCTCACCATCCTATATGCCCAAATATTTTAGATTTTAGTTTTTTCAAAGAGTAAAAATAAGTGGAATGAAGATGACAATGGAGAGCACTGTCCTTTTTTTTTTTTTTTTCCCACTGAAGTTTATAGTTGCACCCCAGGAGTTTTATTGCAGTTTTGAATTCTAGGGAAAAAGGTTCTGCTTCAGCCAAACTACCTGTTATAATTTCTCCTTATCTAGAGTACAACCACTTCTTTACTCAAATAAGTGTTCTAGAAACAAAACAATCTAGTGGAAGAATTTCACCAAGCGTTCCTCTCAACACTACAACTACAAGATATATTAAATTCTCCTTGCAGGAAAGTTGCCACTGTAAAAAACAGCATACAATGAATAAAAACCAGAAAAAAAATACTGGAGACATGCCAGACTACATCTAGCCTGCTGAAAATATGAGTTACTCATCTATAATGACTTTTCAATGTGTTGTAAAGGGATCATGAGTTTACTGTGCAAATGAACACTGTCTTTAATCAAAAGACTACTCCTTTCAAGAAGGAGAGCTTATTCTCCCTGATTTAAAATGCAAGCCCCAAAACTAAGAATCCTCTTCTGAATTGGAAAAATAAAATAAAATAAAATTTCTCTTATAAAACCATTAAGCACCTGGATAACACATGTATAAAACCTGAGGATGTTGCCAGTCTCAACCAAAAGGAAAACCTTTTGGACTTCTAATATCTTGAAGACTCTTGAGGCAGTGCTCTAGAAAAACTTTTACTATTTCCTTGATGATGTAATAGATCTCATTTATCCCTTCAGAATTATAAGGCTTCAAAGAATAATATCTTCAATATACTTAAAAATCCCATGTTTCTAAGTAAAGACCTCAATTCACTGGAATAGTCAAAGCTTTCATGAAAACAAATGCAATATTCATGCTACTTCAATCCTCCAATTTCTTTAAAAAAAAGAAGAGGGTATGTCAAGCTTGCTTCATCAAGCCAAAACATTAACTCAGGTTGTCTTAGTTCCTGCTTTCACTGTAAATTTATTTTTAATCTGCTGTTTCATATTTGGTAACAAAATATTTGATATTAATAATGAGTTATTTATTAAACTCTCCCAAAGTTCCTAGATTTTTCTCTGGCAATGTTAAATTAATAAAATAAATATTATATGGAAGTAGCATCTCCTTATCTTCAGACTGAACATCTGACAGAGGACAAAATTTTTTAGGACAAAGTTTTGTAAAGTATGAATATCTAATAAGTAGAAGCATTTTGCATAAATTTTCCAGATTTGCATCCACTATGGCTCTCTACCCTGGCCACTCTGCAACAACAACAAGAAGCCTAAAAAAAAAAATACCTGTATCACCCCTGCATAGTAAACATTCATATTTTCTTCTTTTAAACAAATTATTTAGAAGATGAAGGGAAATCTCACCACCTGATTGAGCAGAACTGTGATCTTCAGTTTTATTGTTCTTATGCTAAAATCCTTGACTGAAGAAATGTTAACTAGCATACTTTATGTTTTTTTCCAATTGCCTTCTCATAAATAACCAAGTTGTACAAGGTTCTTCTAGTGCATGTGTTTAAAAACTGGTGAAAAATATACTTTTATTTTATAAAGAAAATTAGTGGATAGTAAATTCCTCCTTTAAAACACAGAGTCAAAACTCCTAAACATATTTTCTGGTCTAAAAGGCAAAGGAGAAGCTAACAAATTACCATTACAACACAAATTATTTTCCCTCATTTTTACCATTTAAATGGTAAAATGGTACACATACACACTGGTGCTGCAGTTTTTAAAATATGTCTTTCCTATCTAGTTTACCAACTCTTGCACCATGCATATGACAAGAGTCTTTTTCCCTGATGGTTCCTCTAGTTTTACTTTTCAGTGTTTTACATTGATGTTCATCTTCTCTGTTCTTAATTTACAGTCATTTGGTAGAAATTCTTTTAAGACCAGGGTTGTAGGTTCTTGGTCAAGATTCTCAATGTCTACTGACACTGTACCCCAGCTTCTACTACCAAATTCACAATTCTCTGGAGGTCTTGTTTGGCTGTCAAATTTAGGGTCTCAAGTTCCTCTGTTTTGCTCTTACTCAACTCTGACACAGACCAAAATATATTAAAGCCACATAGATTATAAAGTGGGTTTGTATCTCAAAGAAAATGGTAAAATTTTGAACGTCTTCAAATGTTTCCATTACTTATTCCTAGAGTTAGTTATGGGTGCCATGACCAGAAGCCATTCTGCCTCACCTATTTGCAGAAGACTAAACTGACCCTTTCTGACTGTTCTCTTTCACTTTTGCAGACTTACAGTATCAGTGAAGGAAAATTCCTTCTCTTTAATACTATGCTTAATTCCTTTATTTTAATTCAAATCAGTAAAGCAAATATCTTCAATATATAGTAGAAAAAAATAAATTTTAATCTAGGTTTCTATGACAATTACTCATGTGATACAAGACAAAAAAAGGAAAAGACAGAGAAGGAAATATAAAAATATATTTTCTTTCTCACACAGATTATTTGTTCTGCTGATAAATTGAAGAAGCTAAACCAAGAGAAGAGAGATTTTGTTGAAAACAACCCAGGCTTCTCTTTCCTAATATTCTTTTCCAAAATAATGTGTTAGTCAGCAATAAAGTTCTCTTTCTTGAAATAACAGTAGTGCTCTTAAAGCTCTTTTTATATGTCTGATACCAAAAGATTATTTTGCATGTTCACTTACATTCAACTACACTCATTTGTTTCAGTACTTGGTACTAAACATAATAATAGTATTAGATGACAATTTTGAAACAGGAAACAAAGAATTATACAGCACAGCATAAAGAATTTAATGAGACAAGTGTTACTGGACCACAATTTTAAATTTCATTGTCTAAAACTTTAGACTGTATGTTTTACTTCTGGCCGCTACAGAGCTGACTTGACATATTATGTGGTGTAAGCAATAATTGCAAGAAAGTAAAGAGTGCAGCTATAGCTCTTGAAAGTAAAATCTTTCAGTAAAAAATGATAAATAAGGAACACTTCTGAGTGGAAGGCTCTACTCAGAAAAACTGATGTCCACACATAAGCTGTCTTTAGTCCCAAGTGCTTTTCATTGATAGACCTAAGTCACATCTGACACCATATATAGGCTATCAGCTGGCATGTTAGCTCTGCAGGACTTCTTTTGTGGTCAGACAAGAGAATTTTAGTAGTTCTTATGTTTATAATGGCCTAAAGGAAGCAGGCAAGTTCTTAGTGGAGGTAACAAGTGAAAATTTCTGCAAGAAACATTCTTGAATTGAAAGTACATTAAGTATTTGAAAAATGAACTTAATGGAGAAGTCATCATATATTATAACTGAATAAGATAAATTATTCCTGTTACTATTAAAGTTCTCAGAGCTAAAAAAGATGGAATTAAGTAAGGCCACATGACTACATCAAGAGCAAGATATTTACAGAATTAATCACAACACTCTCCTATACCTCAGTGCTACTCACTGTCACAAGTATACCACTAGATATTACAACACTATCAGCTACTTGATCAACTAGCAGTTTGAGCTGAAAAACCTGTCCCTTTAAAAAGGCCTTATAAAGAATAAAAGGTCACCTAAACTGTCTACAACATAAATGCCAGTATCTGAGCTAGTCATCTTGGGCTCCCTTTGAAGTCAGTGAACAAAAGCAAGCACTTACAGGACATGATTTCTCTTATTTCGATATACGTACCTGAAAAGGTCACAGGAATTTTGTTCTGAATATGCCAACTTCTCTCCATACACACAATCTAGATGAAGATAAACTAACAAGATCTCTGTGCATTGCAAGTATCAATTAAGTGCAGTGATAAATGACACGTCATAAAAAAATCCACCACAACATTAGGAAGTCACTCAAAATAAAAAAATAAAATACACAAAGAATGACCACGGAAGGGTAAATATACTAACTTGACTACGGTCTCTTTGCTCTTGCATGGCTTCCCAAACAGCCTGGGCAATCTCCTCTTTATGTCTCTCGCGTTCTGCTTCCCACATTTTTCTTTCGTCTGCATGAATCTTCTCCATATGTCTCCTCTCCTCCTCTACTGCTTTCAGAACAGCCTCCTGCACTACTTCTTTTTCAGCCTTTGAAACAAAACAAGCACAAATAAATAACCAAAATACTTAGCATGGGTGCCTAACTCATACATATTACTTCTAATGAGGTCTAAGAGCTGACAAGATATGACACATGAATATTTTCACTTCTGAACTATGAGCTTAAATTTACCTGAAGGTGCTACCAAGCAGGCATTACCACTAGACAATGACTTTGTAGTTATAGAAAGAAAAAGAAAGTTACAAGCAATGATCTTTAAGTCCCACCTAAAACACCCTGCCGAAAACACAGTATATAATAACTAGTTTGCTTGATGCCAACACAAAAAACATGCAGTAGAAACCACGTAAGAGTAAGTACATCATGGGCCTCCAAGAACTGCTTGATATTGCCATATACAAGATATTCCTGCTCTTATCTACAGGTATCTAAAGTCCAAAAACAGTCTGAGTGTTTTCTGTGGCAAAGTAGCCAATACTTACTAAAAACAAATGCCCCTTCCCTTCCAAAGCTCCTTAGCTATGCATTCTACAAGAAATACTGTTTCAACTTTTTTTTTTTTTTTTTCAATTTTTATATTCACCCATTGCATTAAATCATCAGAAGACACACACTGAATTTGAAGTAATAAGGACAGCTCTACACATGCTGAGCCACACAAATATATTTATCGGCAAGACAATCATTGCATAATATCTACAAATAAATAATAGCACATTGAAGTCCAAAATAAACAAACATGGGTTGGCAAACCACATCCACACACTCCTCAATTTTAATAAGCTTACAAGGCATTCCAGTGTCCTTTGGTGGTGATTATGGAACTGGTTAAGTGAGGTTATAAATGGCAAAAAATACTGGGTTCCTCAAATACCTACACTTGTAAATAAAGTTGTTTCTTGCAGTTCACTGGGACTTGATTTTTTTTTTCAGTTAGACATTTATAAAATAGAATTTAAATGGAAGTTAAAAAAATGCCCTATTAAATTAAGATATTTTATTACATACACATTTCCCCTTAGACATCAACCACGCAGCAGATGTTTCTTGTGTTATCCAATGATATTCAGAGAGATGCTCAGCTTGTATGCATATACTACACATGAAGATGTACAGGAAACAATAATATTGCCTAACCAATTGTGCTAGGTAACATACATCACTAGTTTACCCAGATCAATACATGCAACTGCAATTTTGAACTGGATTCTACATCAGTATTAGAAATTAAAAAGAGCTTAACAGTTACAAAATTACTGTCCTAACCCCAACGCGCTTAATAACGAAAGAGACTGAAGAAATAATATTTTTTAAAGTGAAAACTCACTTCTACTCAAACATCAACTTTAATAAAATAATTGAAAAACTGTTAAAACGTGCAAGTTTTTATATGATTTACAAAATATTTCTGTCTTCATTGAAAACAACCATATTTAACAGAAGTTAAATAAGACACAACGTTAATTGTTTTATTAAGATCTTTAGTTGGCCCTGCTGCCTGACACTTCAAATCAAGATGTATTCATGTTGTTAACTGAAAGACCACAAACCCAGATATTTGGGTAACACCTACAAATGAACTGCAATATTGTGACTTCTTGTTATAAACTAATTCAGAGGCTATCTTAGATAGAAGTAAGTTACATAGACTATCTGTATTAAGGCATAGAATATAGCAGATATGTTCAAGATTTATAGAACTAGCTTCTTTTAAATACAGAGGAGAACATAAGAGTTTGACCAATTTAGTTATGAAATGAGTTGCTGAACTTGGCATTTGTAATGACACACATGGAATCCACATTCCATGTCTACTACTTAACAAGAGATACCTTTGCAGCAGCTGCCACAGCCTCCTTACTTCTTTGTCTTTCTTCATCCAGACATTTGTCCAGCACTTCCTGTAAATGTTACAAAAAATTACAAACTGCAATACACAATAGAGGAGCCGCTAAAAATAATTTCAAACAGTTAAAGTGCTTGAGAACACTTCCTCTTTCTATCAATGACTGTGACAGGATCATTCCCAATGAACTCCGTGGTAAAGACCAGACCCTTCCCTCCCCATTTTTTTAATAATAAAAGCAATACCTTGTGTTTTTTCGACTGCTGCATCAAGGCTTCTTCTATCTTTTCTGATAACACCTCCTTCTCTGCTTCCAAAATGTCAAGAAGTCGCTGATGCTATTGGGAAAAAAACATCCATATTATTGTAACCATAGTCTGCTAGTAAAACAGACAAAAATAACTAATCCAAGATACTTAGGTTTGTCAGTTGGTTACAAAATTACTTAAAAGGTAGATTCAGTTAAATGACATATACAGCACTCATTTAATTGATTTAATGACATGAAAAAAAATTACAATAAGAAATGCACAGCTTCCTGATTATCTAACATTTCCTTTCAGTCTGAAGAGTATTAGGAAAGTAGTTAAAAAAAAAAATCACTATATAAAAACAACTCTTACAACATTTAAAAAGATGTCCTAAGTAACACCACACTTCAAAAATTTCATTTAAACTGCTGCAGAATTTAAATTATACTTGTACTACCTCTCAGTTATACATATAGAGGGCAGAAGTCAAATGTATGTTTTTCAACCATTTGTGACACCATGAACTTTGAAAGCCAGGAAATGACAGCAAAAAAGTTTCTTTTTTCTAAGTTTCTTGTAATCAAAAATATTTTTTCAGGGAGAAAATGAACACTAAAACAAACTGACCAAGTAGTCTATATATAGACGTATAATCTGTCACTGTTCTTGATCACAACCCATTTATCTGTTTTTCACAAAAAAAGTAAAGCATTTGAAAGATGTAAGAGCCAAACTGTTTTCCCAGACTAAAAATTATTACTAGACACTATTGATGTTAGGTATTTGTCATGAGATAGTTGCTAGCAAATCAGTACATTTTTTCACATGTTATTGAAGAGATTATGTATTATATATTATCAATGCATAATAATATTTTACAAGATCACCCAAAGTGTAACCGTAGAGTCTTATATAAATCAAAGTGTATATAAAGAACATACATTTTTTACACAAACACTTATGCAGGCAAATACTCCTTTTACCAGCATTTACTGGTACTAAGAACATAATTTCTGTTTCATTAATTTTATTATGTTTTAATTAGAAGTGTCTCTAATGGCAGCTAGAAATAGATTACTAAATTGCAATACTATGTTCTGAAAAATATTTTTTCATTTGAAGAATAAAATAGAAAACTTCTAGACTGCTTTATAAAATAAAACACCTATCTGCCCTTCCAGGATAAACATGTAAAGAGGCATTTCCTTGTGAATTTACTTAAAATAGGTCTGAATGGAGCAGACATATTCTAATGGAAAACACCTGTAGAAGGAGTGGCAAAATTCACATCATGGTTTGTCCTGGTTTTTAGCTGGAACAATTTATTTTTCATAAGTAGACCTACAGTCCTGAAAAATATGGGTATCAGGACCAAAACTTTATCATACAGAAACCTGAAAAGTTCTGATCTTTAATACAACTACAAAGTGAAAATGTATCTCCTTCACTGCAAAGGAGAGTGTGCAACTAAATCCAGAGATCAACTCTTTGTACAAAACGAGAAAATTTTACTCCAGCTAGTTGTTACAGTAATAAGTTTAACAACACCTGGACGCACCTGTCAAATTAAATCAGTTCCATGGAGATATCACATACCAAACAAATGGAAATATAGACAGTAATAGAAAATAAATTACTTTGCTTCTTGTGGAAGCATAAAGGGAAACCTTTAAAATACAATATACTGCTTTTGCTTGACACTAACTGCAAAAAACATTGCCTAATGAGTAAAAAATTACCATTAAAATTAAGGCTGCTGTGGCTGCCATTTGCAGTATGATCACTTAAATTGAGCTTAGGATCTCCTATTTCCTTGGTAGATTAGAAAACGATCTGTTTTCTAATAAAACTCAAAGTGTAACAAAGATGTTACACTTTGAGTTTTATGGAATTCACAGAAATTAAAAAAGAACTGTATTAACAATTGTATCGTGTAGAAAAACACACTAGTTCCTATTTTTCAAAATGCTAGAGGTAACTATTTGTAAGTACACTTAGAGTGATTTCAAAATAAGAACTAATGAGTTCTGGCATATTTCAATGCCATTTCTTTTATATTATATAGCATCCTCATTTCTCCTAGAAACATAAAATTTAGAAATTCAAGATTGTAAGCCTCTTGTGAACAGCTTGGCATGTCCTTTCCTATTCTAATATAAATGTTTATTCATGTGGAATAATTCTTCCATAAATGGTTACCTTCATATCTGAACCTCCAAAAGTTCATATATCAGCACAAATGTTGCAACAGCTGTCCATACAACGCAGTAAAGCAGATTCTCTTCTACTAGTCCCAGAGAAATACCTTGAAGAACTGTTTATTTGACTTCAGAATTTATATTTGGTCAAATAGTTTTCTTTTTCAGAGAGAAACATACCTTCAGCTATTATATTACATAAATTATATGAAAAGAAATAAGTAACTGGAAATAGACAAAGCAGAATAAAATAACGTGAACTGCTTCTCCCTGAAACAGGTCTTGAGTTCAGAAAGTCTATATTACATAGTTAGCATAGATACAAGAAAAATGATGGAAGCTTCCATTATGCATGTAATTAATAAGGAATTGAATTATTTATCAAGAACTTTTATTTTTTCACAGGTGCCCCACAGTAGTATTAGCCCTCATATGGAGTCATGGAATCCCCCTGAAAGCTGACCTTATTAAAATGATGTAAAGCAGCTCAGTGCTATTATGAATCCATTTTATAGAAAAGAATGCAATACGTTGTCATCCAAATTCCTTTTAACTGAAGCACAGATCTTTCAAAGACATACTTGACTATCCAGGTTATGCATTACAGTTGAGCAGAAAATGTGGGAAGTTATGGACAGTAAAGATTTCTGTCCATTTCCTCTTCTGACAGTGATCAAGGCTATTTTAGCTATTGCTATTTGATGACAGCATTCTGACAGACTTCAAAAAAAAGCAGTAATGCAAAGGAAATTATTAATGAATGTATGAGTAGAATGCTAAGCTGGTACTTCAAATGTGTCTGCACAGCAAGCTATTGTAACCCTTCTGGAACTAGTCTTTAAATTACAGCAACTCACTTCATATTTCAGATTTTAAAATAGTTACTATATAGAAGCATTAGGTATATTAATTTTCTGGACATATACAGAATGACTTTGGACTCTGGTACTAAATGGACACAATGAAATTCATATGCAGTCAATGCTACCTCAGTTGATTTTCTAGATGAAGTTATCAAAGGGAGTTGAAGGTTAAAAACATATAAAAGGTGACAATTTCACCTCAGCACTTATGCATTTGAGAGCTTTCAAGTGTTCTTGCATTTTTAGCTAACAGGAAATAACAGGATGTTTTAGGTTCATTTACTCAGCTTGTAGATTTTTGTTCAACTATAGTAAAGGTCTCTTAACAATGCAGACCATTGCTGAATTAAAGATCATATATGCTGAGATAAATGCCTACAAGTGAGTAAACTTATCTCATAATCCCCTCCCCTTCTGAACAGACATAAAAGCTATAGAAAAGATGTGAGTTGGATGAATCTCATTCAGAATTTCCAATTTCCACAGCTAAGAATTATTAACATTTCCCTCTCTGTTAAGGGAGGTATTAAAGGACAGTATTAAAGGAATAAAGGCAGAGGGTTGGGACTTAAGGCACCACTCTGAACTATCTATACACTGGATTTTGATTCACAAGAATTGTGGAGGCCACTTTCTCTTAGGCTTATCTGGACACTAGAGTTGGAGGTCTCCTGGTAATTGTACCCGACAAGAGGATATCGCCCATGCTTCAACAAGGAAACATAATAAAACCCTTCCAGAAAGAGAAGCAGTAGCCTCCTGTAAGTAGGCTAACGAGTTCATCAGACCTAACAGTCCTATGAAAAATAATCAAGTCTATTCTAGTTTTCCGGTTTAAGTTATGATGGAGACCTACTTACGGAGTCTTACATTTGGAAAAAAGCACCTAACCTGTGTAGACTATAAGATGACGTCCGTGAAGTTTCTAAATTGAAGTTGAAAGAAGGTTTTTCTTTTGTTAATCAATGATCCAAGAACCAGAAAATAGGTAAGAAAATTATAAATTATTGGGGCTTTGGATCCAATGATCTAGCTGTTATTAAACAAATATACTTTACTGAGTCTCTGGACTAAAATGCAAAAATGGAAAGTGATGAAAAGTTATGGCTACAGATAATCTTAATAAAATAAAGTAAAATAAAAAATGTCCTGAACTGGAAATATGGTGGATGAATCAGTGTGAGGTCAAAATAAATCTCAGTGAAAACTCCACTTTAGTACAACATGAAAGTTTTCAGCCAGTGTAAGTTTGCTAGGCTGCACATTCACATTGTGCATGTTATCTATAAGGCACAGTAAACAATAAAACACTATGAAGAGATACTCAGACAGATCTAAAAACCTTTAGCTCAGGTACAGTAGTATAGCTCTTTAATGCCTCACCTTACCTAAACCAATTTCCATACCCCAGCATTCTTACCTAGCCTTTATCTCTGACAATGCTATGATTCCTTTTATTCCTTATACAGTGAGTATAGGGTTAATATTGCAAAATTCTGATGTGTAAAAATTCTGAGGAGCAAATTGTAGTTGGACATGATGGCCCAATGAGACACAGGAAAGTGCTTTCCAATAAAAGAAAAACAGCAAACTTTTTAGAAAAGTGGTATTCCAAAGTGGAGAGAAACACTAATATTTCTACTCTACTCTCTGGAAAGCAGCAAAAGGAAGTCAAGAAGAGTCTTCTAAAAATCAACTTAAAACAAAAGGCATTCAAAAATAGGTTATAATGTTTTCCTCCCTGCAAGAAGTTTTCTAGGCAATGGTTCCAAATGAAAACTGTTTGATGTAGATTCAAATATAAATACAGAGGTCCTGTGGTTTTTCTTGATTCCTGTAAAAAAGAAATCAAAAAATCTTTCTTTTTTTCCTGGAATGTGAGTCACAGAAGACATTGTAAACAGATTTAATCACAATAGCAACTAGTCTGTCTCTTTTGTTATTATTATATATTAAATTTATTTCTGAGGAATCATTATATTTTTCTTTCAGTTAAGCATCTTTTGAAGGATTACATAGTATATGTTAAATAATCCATGGAGTGAATGAAATAATGCAGGGTATGAGCTATTTTACAGCTAAAACACTGTATTAAAGCTATTAAAAACTAATTCTAGTTTAGTACAGTTATAACTGCACATTGCTTTTAATACTAAACTACAATTTTCTTTTTCTTAAAAAAAAAAAAAAAGAAAAAATAGGTTATTTTGCATGAACTAAAATGCTTTTTTAAAATACAGATAGTTTCTTCCTGGGCCCTGTACTGTTTTCTTTTAAGAGGAAATGAGTACAGGATTTCATCCACAAATGAGGATGCAATTCTTTTTCTATAATTAATAGGCACCTATTTTATGTTTCTGCAGATTGGTTCCTTCACAATATTGAGTAAATCATCATGCACAGATCACCAGTATCCATAAATTAATTTTGTTAGCTGCTATTCATAGCTTATGTAAAAGCAGTCAGATAATCATTCAAAAACTAAACAGCAAACAACATAATGGAACAACCAAAGTTAATATGAATATCCTAATACTAAACAGAAAAAAAAGCTTGCATTATTTGTAGTATCTCTGCAACAAAATAATGATATTTCATACTTTCCCAGATCTTTAATACGAGGAAAGAATTTTCACACACTAATGAAATGACACTTGGAACCTTCTTTTAATAGCATCATTCTGAAAAAAACAGTATACTATGACATACAGAATCATAGGATGGTTAGGGTTGGAAGGGATGTCTAATTCACCCTCAGTGACCAATTTTCTTCTTAAAAAAGTCTAACTTTTTAGTCTAATGAAAGTCTAAATTTTTTAGTCTAATGAAACTGCATTGTAGTTAATAGTTTAACAGAAGAAACATAGGCATAATAAGACTTTATCTCATCTCCAATATAATTACATTTTTTTTCTACCTTCATTACATATGGACATAGAGCAATCCCTGTCCCTCAAGATTTGGGAAAAAAATATCTTCAGAAACATTTAGCAAATATTTCAGTACTTCATTCATCAGCAGGA
>NW_010300077.1:48458-52743 GCF_000700745.2 Antrostomus carolinensis | reverse complement strand
AGCAGGAATAATAAACCACTGGACTGAGCTTTTTAACAATTCACCAATTCAAATTTGTTCACCTATTTTAAGAAGAAACCTTCTTAACCCATTAAGTTCTACTTTTATTTCTGTTTGTCTGTTTGAAGAAATCTAACAGTAGGAAGAAATAACACAGGTCATGAGAAACGTTATCACTATGTGAAAGGGAGATGATACAACAAAAATACACCGTTTCAGCATCATAACTTTGTGATGTTATCAAAATATGTCAATTTCTACATCCTGTTCAAAATATTATCCTGAGGAAAAAGGCAAATTAAGACAATTAAAACACTAATAATAGTTTTTGACTCCTCCACAAAAGGTTAGCTATATTTAACAGCATATTCTTTTATACCGCGCCATTTCTTCACCACTGCTAACTATGCCCAAGTCAAATGACAAGATCTGGTAGTCATAACTGGTTTCCTACACTGTCCTCACTATCTGTGGCATCTGAGTGTTTGGCAGCCTAAGGTGGAAAATCTGTCTGAAGAATTCCAACATCTGTTACATATTTCCACTTCCTCAAATTATAACTTATTACTGCATGGTTGAACTGTATCTTTCTGCCAGTTTGAGGTCCAAGTGACTAACAAAGCCGTAGAACTTTTCTAAGAGAAAGCTCAGGAATCAGCAGAACATTATTAAACCAGAAAAGTTAAAACAATGAAAATATAAAGAAGAATTTCAATTTTTGGTAAAATAAAAAAAAAGTTATAATAAAAAAACTAAGCCTATACTCCTCCTCAGGGTTCCACTTGGCACTATATAGACAGTATGTAAACTGTATACTTTGAGGCACATCAGAGGCTGAAATTAAGGTCAAAACATTTTACTGCATACATGCTTTATTGCTTATAAATAAAGCAAGAATCTATAAAGTATCTAACAATGACAATACTTTTCTCAGAAAGCATATATAGTAATTGAGACTACTAAAAACCCCACAAAATTCAAGGTCCTAAGGATACAGAGACAAGGAACTTCAGTAAAAATATGAAGAAAAAACCCCATGTATTAATTAGCCCTTCTGGTTTTGTGATCTAATTAATTTCACAGTCTGTATGAGTTTTCACAGAACTTCCCCATCCATCAAGAAAAATAAAAGGAAATGAACTCCTAAAATATGAGCAATGTAAACAGCAACATGTTCAGTAATGGAATACAGTAAAAGGGAAGGGAAAAAAAATATTTTTCAACAATAGCTGACAGAAAAATAATTAAAAGAGCAAAATCATACTGTATTACTTAGTTGTTCAGTAAGGACAAGGGTTGATGATATAAATTCATAAGAAGTAACAAAAATTTTAAGGAAACTTGTTATATAAGCAAAAGGCAGAAAGAAAAAATCACATTAAAGAGCTACTTTCAGGTGGAACTTGACAAATCCAAGGAAGCAAATGTAATTTCCAAATAAGATTTTTGGTTGAGACTCTGAAAGTATCCTGGCTGAATTAACAGTGCTAAGGGACTGCAAAATCATCCTCTAACTAGCTTGTGATAGTGAGCAGATTCAACTGAAGTTAGAAGACTCTGGTAAGAATTACCATTTTTTCAAAAAATAGATATGCCTTTTTGGATCTTAGTAACGTAACTTTTACTTTGGGATGTAAATACTAAGCAATACTAGATACAAAATCAACACATACAAAACCAAAACACAGAGAGAGGATAAATCAAACTTTTTCAGGATTTAAGAGGGCGGCGGGGCGGGGCGGGGGGGGGAAACACACACACCAACCAAAGCCTTTCCAGCACAGGAATAGTTGATTCTTGATCTTTTCACTCTATTTCTCTCTACATACGCAGAAATCATGGAGGCATTATGAATTTAGGAACAAATGACTCAAATTGACAATAGGATTCTAATTAATACTTTTTTTTTTTTCCCTTTACATAACCAGGAACCACCAGAGAGTAAAAAAGTTCTGAGAAAGTCTAACTTCGCTTTTGGCAAAAGAGTGGCAGACCTGAAAAGACACATCTAGATGAACGGTGCTTAAGAGGTTAGATGCAAAGTGAATTAGGTGAAAATGTAACAGGAACGACTGACAGGAAACTTTGGAGGGTATGAATAAACAATTATTCCCACAGCAGCAAACTGCAAGATTTCTGAGAACTGAGAGGAAATGCCCAAAGAAGAGGACTCTGTAAATGCTTTCAAGAATTTCCAAACTTATCATAGTTGGAATTACATGAACTGGAAAGGTTATGTCCACTGCATTCTTCAATTTTTCTGTCTGCAGGTTTTGAGGATTATTCAAGTACCTATTGCTCTCACTGCAAAAATTGGCTAATGTCTCCTAAAAATGCAAATATTCAAAATTCTCTAAGAATCTAGTTTGCATATGCTCCCTTCAAGATCATGCATTAAATAGATCTCACAATTACTGCCATTAGATGGGAACAACATAGAACCTCTTGTTTATAAGAAGGGAAAAATAAATAATCAAAGTTAGTAAAACAAGCATTATTATATAAACATGCTGCACATTACAAGTAGATATAAAAACAAGATTGGAAATAATAGGAAATTACAATTCCGGAATGTGTAACTGAGTTGCTGACTGAAATAAACATTTTCACTGGCATACAAACAATCTCTTGCTATACAAGACAAGTTGTTTTTACATTTGACATTTTAGGAATTGTTGGGGCACTTAGTGGTACTCTTCAAAAAGGCTGTGCAAAACACATCAAAATCCATCATCCAAATACTGGAGAATGTCAGGTATCTATCACATTCCAGCAGTTCATTACTATTGTCACACCAGTTTTCTGCTTGTTTTCAAACTGAAGCTAAATCAGTACTTTTCTCAGCATGTCCCAAAAAAAAGGGCACAAGTTTTCACATGCCATTCAACAGATTTTGAACTACTATTTATCATACAAATGACAGTCAACATGATAAAGTAGAATGGAAAAAGAATTAAGGACATGGGGTTAACTCTACTCATCTTAAGTGTTGTTGCATCTACAAATGCGAGATTTTTTTCATGGCTTCACATAAAATCATCATGAAAAATATCAGTATACAAAAGTGCAGAGGAAGCATTTAAATGAGGTTCTTTCCTTTTTGTGTGACACTTCCAGTACTGTTCTGCTGCACCAGTTACACTAGCAGCTCCTTTGGCTTTTTAAATGATGGAAAAAATTTCAGCATAATATAAAGGAAAACTGCAGGCCACACATCCTTAAGGCACATCCTTAAGGGTTTACTGAGTAGAAGAAAAGAAGTCCAGACCAGGAAAGGAATCTGCATGGAACTGAACTGCAGAATTAGAGACTTCTATTCCTTGTCTTTATTCTTCTTTTACATAAATCAAAATGGAAAATATGCAGACTAACAAAATTAAGGACCACAGTAAAATATATCCCAAGCATGGATATACAAGCATGAAAACATGACACGGAATGTCCAGTTGTGTCTCTTTGATTGATACTTTTTCCTCAGTAGGACATAAGAGAAAAAGATATTGTCAAGTTACAATTTAGAAATTGAAATGTGTGATCTGAGCCCCACTTTACATATACTTTAATCTCTCCCCATCCAAGAATGCCTGTTTCACATTGTTTAGAAGACAGTAAGGAAGAAGACCATGAAGGTAAGGAAAGTGCAGGATAAATAAATGGAGGGAAAATGATTTCTCATGAATGAGAAGTGATTTGCTGCAGGTATTGAAGATTTTATTTTACCTTAACACACAGATCATTGACTGTTTTAAAAAGAATATAAAAAATCAACCTCAATATAGTCTACATTTTTAACACCATCTACTTTGTTGAATAGCGACTGAAATTTCTGATACATCATCACTTCTAGGGCTTCCAGTGAAAAAAGGTCATTCCTCTTACATTATCACGCTCATGGTCTAGCAAACTTAATGAGAAAATTTCTTAGACTAGCCTAGTCCTACGCAGCAAATACTTTTAAATAATAGATGCTTACCTGCTCCATTCTTTTTATGGTGCCTTTTATGGTCTGTGCTTTTTACTCAGCCTTGATGTCCTCCCTATGTTCAGAAGAAAAACCTACTTTGATGTTTCAACAGACTGCTTCTATTCAAACACTGCAAAACAGGGAAAGCTGAAAGACACTCTATTCCACATATTGAAGTACGGAATGGCAGAATATTGCCAGTGATATCTGCCTCTGCTAGCTGCATCCAGCACCCAGTCCAGGCAATTGCTTAGTTGCAAAGTCTCAGCGATGAAACCATATTTCTCCATAAGTGTGAGATACATTTAATGAAGTGAAGTT
>NW_010300077.1:28658-48369 GCF_000700745.2 Antrostomus carolinensis | reverse complement strand
TATATATATATATATAAATTGCTGGTATTTCACACTAAAAATCTAACTATGCATAGCCTGTAAACCTTTTCCATGCCTCATTTTTCATAAAAGATTGCTAGCACTTACTAAAGAAGGTAGAACCATGATTTAAATTTGTCCATAATCTCACAGAGAGATAAATTCTACTGGTTTGGATTTGGGATCTGTTTTTGTTTTTAATATTCAGACTTTACAAGACACATATTGTTCTACCCCATGTGGTATCTCACTTCTAGCACTGACCAATACTTGACTATACTGAAGCACTTTTAATAACTTGCTGTTATATGTGCCTATAATTTCTGAGTATTAAAAATTTCTATTCAAAAGTTTGCGGGTCATGTTTTTTTGTAAGTACTTTCATTACAGCACATGAGTTAAATCACAAGATCAAAGTTGGTGTTCATTTCCAGGGGTCAACATCAAATATGTTTGTGTCTCAGAAAAAGATAAGGATGAAATTAGTGATTTTCCAACTTGTAATAAACTGACATGTTTTACAATGACATTTTCTCTGATATCCTTGAATGCTAGAAATGTACAAGTGACACGCATTGCTTTCCTAAATATTCACTATATGCCACAAGAATGCCAGGTTTGCTTTTTGAAATGTTGATATGAGTGTATTTCCTTGGGAAAAAAAACAAACAAACACAAAAACAAAAAAACCCACAAAAAAAACCCCAAAACAAACCCAAACAAACAAAACCAAAAACCAGCAGCCTTAAATTATTCCCCAGGAAACATCCATTACAGTGATCATCAATTTCTTTGAGGGAACTGGTCCTGTCAATGTATTCCAGGAAAGGTGGAAGGGGACCCATAAGCTCAAGACCTAGGGGACATTTGAAATTGGATATTCAAGACAAGCGACATTAATGGACTAAGACAAGGGTAGATGTAGAAATTCTTGGCGGTTCAGTATTAGTATGTCAGAGAGTATTCTGAACTTCAAGCAGATGACACTAAACTAGAATATAGACCAAAGCTTTCTTACTTTAGGATCAGTGGAGAAGGCATCTGTTAGAAAGGTTAGAATAGAAAATGGCTCAGAATTTTACTTTGGAGAAGTTTCTGGAATTTTAGCAGTGTCCTAAATTGCAGACTTATGGAGCCAGATCTAGTAGAAGAGTACAGTGAAAAGAAGACAATTTGTGCTGATGGGCTGATGGTTCCCTCCTGCAGATTATGATAATGATGTTACCTATAGCTAGCCAGTATGCTGCAAAACCTCATATGTAACAATTAAAGATGAATTACAGAAATTTGTCCACCAGGAAACTGAAACAGAACTATAGAACTAGGACTTTCACATCTTTCCCTATGCTGAAAGATACAGCCTTGTATGCTGACCATATCAGCGACATGGTATCTCTCTAGACAGGCTTCTAACATGCATTTCCATCACAGGCACAACACCCTGATAAAATAAAAATCAGAAACTTAAACTCTAATGATACGTTAAAGAGAAGCAGAGAAAAACAGCCTTTCCTTCTTCCCAAAGAAACACTTCTGGGAGGGAGGGGTAAGGGAATTTAGGGGGAAAATGGGATTAGGAGAAAGCATGAGGAAGGAGTTATTACATGAGATAATACTTTGTGGAACTGGAAGTAAAACAACAGAAAATTTAGAAGAAATGGCAAAGGAGGACAAAAAATTATGTGGGTTGACAAAATTTCATGTGGGCTTAAAAGTTTGAAGGCAAAATACTGATTTTAAGGCAAGAATATTAAAAGGAAACAAACAAAAAAAGCTATGTTTGTATACAGAACATACTCTGTGAGTACTGCTGCACCAAAAAAAAAAAAAATTCTTTACAGTGATACAGATACTCATAAACACTCCATGTAAAGGTGGATATGCACATACAATTCCCTAACAGAATATTAATCAACTTGATGTATAATCATTAGTAAACATTTCAGCAATCTTAACTGTTAGCACAGAACAAAACCATTTGAACAAAAGCAAATGTTAAAACAAACACCAAAGCATACAGTTAAGAATTGATGTATTAAAAAAGAATAAAAATATACTATACCCTTCTCAGATCTCTTCCAACAAAGACTTATGAATTAACAAAATTTACCAGTGTAAATCCTATTTTATTAAAGCTGGTGGTACTATCATAAACATTCACACTTGTCTACTTGATTAGGCTTCAAAAAATCCCAGTTTTATACTACAATTAAAGGTGGTAAACCCTGATTAAGTTGAATGAGAAATGACTTGGAATTTGTGAACAAAATGCAAACCTTTTCTGGGATCCAAAGTGAGTGTTAAATTTTGTTAAATATAGACATGATGTGAACTGGGCACTGTATTATGTTGTAAGTATTCTCCTGTCCTTTGACCAAGAACAGGTCCCTTACATTGCTGGGTTGTCCCCAGGTAAATCAATCTCTTGAACATGTTTTCACATTTCTGTCCCCACCTTTTGGTTTGCAATGTAAATGTAACGGATCACAGAAGCAATATTTTTGCTCAATCTGTAAGTACACCCTGAAAAAATCTTCCTATAATTCTTCCAGATTTCATGAGATTCACTCCTTCTTAACATTCAGAAAATGATATCAAGAAATTTGTTCATTTCAGAAACACAAAGCATTTTCTTAAATTTCATTTTTACTTGCTTTTTAGGCAGAGGTTTATGGTAAGCATTAAATAATTCTAGTTCTGTGCAATAATCTCCTCATTACTGATGGAACTGATTTTTCCAAACTGTTATATCTCTCATTCATACTGTTTATACAGATGCATTTATATTTCATACATGTTTGCACTGTGTTATTTGATATGGTCAGAACAGTGAAATGGTCATAAAACACTGTTGGAAATGGTGGAGTACTTCAAGTGGACTTTTGATGTATTTAAGTTTAATATACCCCAAGAAAATTAAATAAACAAACCATGAACTTTTGTATTTTCAGTAGATTTGTTGCTAACTACTTAAAAGGTAACTGTTGATACAGTTAATTGCAATGTAAACAATTTCATGAGGCTATTAGCAAATTAGGTGGGGGTTTTTTAAACTTATATACTAATGTTCATAATTGTATTGATTTAAGAGCTGTACTTAACACAGACCAAGATATTTTCAATAACAAACCATGTTTACACTGCTCAGGTACTCATCAGTAATTGATGTGATTCCAAATACTTGCTATGCAGTGTGCTTTTTTTCAAGTCATGTTAAATAAGCCAGTATAGGCCTATTTTCATATATATATTTCATAATATTATGTATTTCCTCATAGCTAGTTTTTTATTTTTTATGTAATATTTCTATGAAATAAGAAAATTTGGACAACAGATGTTTGTATCTACCATCTAAGCAACAAAAAATTTAGACCAAAATTTTGTGAAAATCTCATACAATTAAATCCTGCATTTAACTACACAAATTAAAAATAATTGCATGTTTTCTCCAAGACTACAGAAAATGGCAGCTTTTAAAGGAGTATTAAGTTGCTCTGAGACTTCTTAGCGCTACACTCTTCTTGAATCTGTTCTAAGAAGGTTTAAATGTTACAAAACACCTTTGATCCCAACAGATTAAGTCATTATCTATTTTGCATTTTTAAATACTTGTATTTACCTTTAAGCTGGTGAAAGATTATTTTCTTTGGTGATCATATATGATAATATTTTTCCAAACAGAAAAGAGTTGATACTAAAAGAAAATCATGAGGATTTTTGTATGTGCACATCCATACCTGAGCATTAAGAAGTTCTTCACATTTGTGAGAGTGTTTTTCAATTGCTAGTATATACTGTTTTTCAGTAGCTGCTTCTTGCTGTTGAACTGTAGATTGCAGCAGTGCCTGCAAAAAGAAAGCACAGAATATTCAACAAAGATATAACTAGGATGTTTTTGGTAACTGCAGATCTACTAATACTTGTGTAAAACCAGAATGTGGAATGCTGTTATAAATTTGGAATGTGCAACTTTTAAAGTATCTTTCTATGTAACACTACCTTGTTTTCAGTCAGGACTAAAATTTTTTTGGATCTCCGATTTCTTATACACAGTCTGCTCAAGAGAGTAGCACACAGAAGATAGAGAGGGAGAGTATTTCTGTTAAATATACTCAGTTTACTAGGACCACACAAGAAGAGAAGCATATGAAAGCTGCTGAAGGGGAAAAAAAAAAATAGAAGAAAAAAAAAAAAGCCAGACATATTTCCCTGGCTGACAAAACTCCACATCCTCTCGGCACAGTGTAAGATCCCATGGGCCAAGCATGATCTTCACAACCACAAGTCAAGTAAAAGCAGATGGAAATTCTGAGTAATTTAAAACATAAAAGAATGCCCCCCCAGGATGTTCACACTCAAATGTGAAGCAGTGGAAGTCAGAGTGTGGAAAGTCAAAGTACCAAGACAGTAAGAAAAAGTTGGTAACATTGGGAGTGGTTTGTGTGTGTGCATGTGCACATGCACTCATGTGTATTCACATGCACTTGACTGAACTCTACAGTATTTCTAGGATCTGAACGCAAAAAGAGAAATAAAAACAATTAAGATATGTTAAAAACCAAATTACTATTTCAAGAATTACACTCAAGCTTCCTTAAGCAATGATGGTATTTTAATGCAGGATTTACTTAACTCATGCTATGCAAGTCTTTTTTCCTAATTTTATAAAATATTTATGTCACTTTCCAAATATTCCTTGGGCTATTTATATGCAATGTAGCAAACTATTTTTAACTAGTAATCAGTATAGTCAAGTAGTTGAAATAACTGTGTAAGTTAAAACAGACATAAGTTTTATAGAAAACAGACCTTTGGCCCAAATGCAGACAAAGAAAAAAAATTCTGTCTTTCAAACAATCTTTATTTTAGAGATATATTTACTTCATGGAACAAAACACACATTAAATACAATTTTGAATACTTAAAAAGAACAAAAATGTATTCAAAAAAACTCTTCTGATAATTTCTGAACTACCTTTCCAAATTTTCTGCTAATTAGACTCTTATGCCAAAATCTATGTTCTTCAGCAATGCTATAGTATAGAGTAGCTTTCAGCACAACTTCAGAAAGATTGAAAAAGTAAAAAATGGTTCTTCATGTATACTTTAATCAAAGTGTAAGCATACATTTCCTAGTGTTTGCAGGGGATTTTGTTAGCCATAAGTTTTCTTTCATAAAAGCCAATTTCTTTTCAACTAAATAACTCTCAAAGAAGCATAACTTCTGTGCATGAAACTTTATGTGCTAAATCCTAACGTGTGTAAACTAGAATTGCCACAAATCACTGGCAAAAATTAAGTCTGTACTTTGGAGTATGGGGTTTTTTTTGCCTAAACTATCGTGACAAAAAATTGTTTTATATAATGGGCACAAAAGAAAAAAAAAATCAAGTTCTGATCTTAGGGAAGAGAGTAACAGAATGGTCATTAAGCTGCAATGCCATTTCTTAGGTAGCTTCTTGTTCACACCAAGGGTTGAATCACTTTATGCATTTTACTGCGCAAATTTAACTGGCAACTGTTAAATTCCTATTAAATGTTCCTTTTCTATCACACATGCTACTAATAGAGTTTAAATAGTACTACAAAATTGATCTTGTAGTTGACTATTCCACTAATAGCCGAGTAAGGAGACAGAGAAAAATCCCCCTATGTGGCATAGCACTTCAGAGATACCTTCCATATTGTGCCATAAAAACATGTCCAGACAAAAACTTTTATTTTCTATAGAGAGTAGCAGAAGATCAACCACTCAAACAGGCCTCTAAAATACAGAATGAATTATTTATGCCAAGGCCCAAATTTTTTCAAGTCAAGATGAGGTATGTCACATAATACCCTGAAATAGCAATAACTCCTTAGTATAAGATTTCCCTTTTTAAGAGGAATCTGAAGTTTCTCAGAATTTTATGGTTTTAAGATATGCTTACAATCAAAACAGAATGCTGAGCTCTAATTTATTTTAAAGTGTAGAATAATTTTATTCTTACGAGAAAATTTTTGTGCTCACGGCTGATAACTGTCATTATTGTCAGATAAGACACTTTTATAAAACAGAAAGTCTACTGTTCTGAAATATGAACAGAAAACTCTAAGAGAATTGGCATGACTAGACAAATATATCTTGCCCTTTAAATTATTCTTAATTTATCATTGAAATAATGTCCAATATTTAATAAATTATCAAAAATAAGACAATTTTTAAAATAAAATAAAAGACAGATTTGATAATTTCCTTTAATTCTAATCTAACATGCAGCTGTTGCCTAGGACACTACTATGTTCACTACATCTATACTATATCTGCCTGGCTCCAGCTGACTATAAAAAGTAAATATGAACATAAAGATGTCATAAAACAATATCTTTCCAAGATTGTAAAAAAAGACAAAAACAAATAAACAAACAAAATAGAGTTAAAAAAAATGAGTTCACAGCCATCATTTACAGTTTCTTGATAGGGTAAATACAGCAGAGATGCATGATATTCATCCAAAGCTTTTGCAGATTTCAAGATAATCAACTACTTAAACTACATTAATTAAAATTAAAAATTATTAATTAAAAAAAATAAAAAATAAAAAAAAAAGTGTGGCTGCTCCAAATGAATGCTCCAAGTAACAGGACTTGTAGGATGACGACAGCAAACCAAGTCTTCTCAAGCTTAACTATCAGAAACCTTCAAAACCATTTAAGAAATCCTGTTTCTTCCCTTCTTTCTCATCTTTCTCCTAATCCAAAACAGCTATCTGAGAATTGATCCTACTTTTCCTTCACTAATCAAAAATGTCTGGTGGCTTCTGACAGAACAAGGAGAACAAGTTAAGAACCCCTTAAGAACAAGTTCTCTGAAGAGTCTCCATATCAATTTCAGTTTTATATATGATGAGTTATACAAATCACAGAAATTATAATTTCCTCAAACCATTACCAAAACCTTCTCACATTTAAGTGACAGTGCAAAACATTTTTAAATTAGTTTGCAAAAAGATTAAAAGTGAATCCATCTTAATTCTATAAACTGGAATTTTACCAAAACAGAATAAAACTCAGCTAAGTGAATTAATCCAAACCCCTGTGTGAGCTCAGATAAAGAGCTAATGTAAGCTTTAAGTTTCATACATTGGAATAATTTTGGAAGACCCTGAAGTGAAACTACATCCAAACATCATAATAAGAACTTTATCCACAATCACCTTGGGGTATCCTTAAGGGAATAGATACCTTAATTATTATGCATTAGCAATGGTTAGAGAATTAAGTAGTCCTGGAATGTAATTGACAGCATGCTACATGTACTGTGGAACACTAGAGAACTGCATCACTGTATATAGATTAGAGATGGCAAAAACTGTACTGTACCCAATCTGAGAAGAAAAGTTTAAAGATCACAAAATACAAATGATCACAAAATTTTATCCTGTATTTCTATAGGTTGTGCTGCATATAGAGTACTAGATGCTTTCTATAATTTGTCCTCATCCTTGGAAAGGCAAAAGTGCAATGATTAAGATTTTGCCAAAACCATAGCACAGCCACTCCTGCCCATTTTTAATGCAAACTTATTTGCCCAGCCCTAATGCATACTGTCTTGATTCTACTAGCAATAGATACCACAGCTGTTTGCCCAGAACAGGATCTATTGTATGGCCAAAACCTAGAATTTATGAGAATCCTTGAATTATATAGTCAAAATATAGACTGTTACGCCCAAATTAATCTCAAATTCCCCAACAGTAACAAATTGCCAAACCTCTTTCTCTCAATTCCCTCTTTTATAGGTGGAAAAAACTAGTCAGAAAAAAAAAGCAAGAAGAAGAACAGAGCAGAGTTTATTATCCCCTCCCATCTCTTCTGAAAAACAATATAAAAGCAAGTCCAATTCATGCAAAAAACAGACTTCTCAGATGTGCAGCATTGTTTGAAATGTTAAACAAACTCACACGAAACATCAGTATGAAAAATGCATCATGATGCATAGGCTGCTGCATTATGGTCTATAATGTTACCTCATCAAAACCCTTAGTCAATCCAAAAGAATATTCCCTGACTTCTTTCTCCTGCTCAAGCATCATTAACTTGCTTAAGTAAGTAAATACAAGCCAATACATCAAACATCATCTTTACTGCAAAATTGCTGAGTCAGGATGGCCATAAATCATCTTTAAAAATAAAGTTACCTATTGAAAAGTAAAGTTACCATACTACTTCAAACATATGAACTATATTAAACAGTAGCATTAACTTCAGCAACAGTATATAAGAATTTCTGTGCTTCATAGCACCAGACAATGATTCATCTAATTCAGCATCCTGTCTCCACCACTAATTAATTCTACTACTTTATTTAAGGGTAAAATATACATAACTAATAGTTGAATAATAAAACAGAGCAGAGGGGACAATCAAAATTCTTTCCTGACCCTTGGAGAAGGTACACTAACTCAATTAAATGTATTATATGACTGGTAGTGTTATAACTCAGTTATTACATTTTAGAATGTATTTTTCAACAGAATCCTACTTATCCACTTCAGCCCAAGATATGGCATATTTTCATGATCAGGCTATTTTCAGGTGAGCCTCCCTTTAAGTGAAAATGAAACATGTCCATCTAGGTGCAATAAAGGGGTTTTTTTATACAAGTGAATATTAACCAAAATGAAAGCAATTAAACTACTGCTTAGGTCAGAGTCAACTTGCAATTTACAATGAAGTACGTTCTAAATTAAATAAAAGAAAATGTTGAGTAGAATTTCCTAATTGTTTCCATTCCTAGTCATAGCATGCTACTAAAGCTTTAAACAGAGCTTGTGCTATGAAATTTTACATATCAAGTCAAAAAGTATTTCCTGTGGAAAATTCTTCTCATAAGTTATTCTCTACAAAAGGTCAACACATTCTGATGTGCATCAGGTTATGAAGAACCTTCATGGTTTCACTAACTACTGTCCTGTTTACAGTGTGAACTGAATTTTAGTCAGGTGTTTCAAAGACATAATGTAAAACACACTAGAATCAAATACAAGAATAGGGCAATGTGGTTCCTGTAAAATGGTATAACAACTTTAGTTTAATTTTCAACTGCTTTTGATGTACCAGTAATGATCAACAACTCAAGTTCAAATACTATGCTCAGTTTATCTAGATAAATCCGTTTTACTGGCATGTGACTTTAAATTACTTATTTTCCACAAAACACTTCTCCCAGACTCCTGCCAGAAACAAACCACAAACTCACTCTTAATCAAACCTTACAATTATTATATTTAAGACTGTATTTTTTGTTCTGTAGTCAGAATAACATATAAAAAGTCATCCTTACTAAAAAGGGAGAGGTATCTTGTAATTTTTACAATTACTTTTGAAACATCAAGACACTTTAATCAATAATAAAATATTTTTCATAGTCAGATCTTCAGAAGATTGAGACTTGATTTTACCTTGCTTTTAATAGAATTCTGTAGAAAGACTTTTATAGTAGCATTATTGTTGTACATGAGTACTCCTAAACTGCAAAAATTACAAGGAATTGCTCCTTTTCTAGCCATCAGCTCTTCATGACAAAAACCAATATTGTATTATATTCACTTGAATTCTCGTGCAACTCACACGTGGACAAGTATAGAAGTTGGAAGTGAAATACAAGCCCTTGCAACAACTTTTGAATTTTTCCTTTTATTCATGTGTCAGACCTTTCTGAGCCAGTATGTGATCTTGCAAACTCAATAAGCTAAGCTGGTGTTTTAAAGAGCTGAGAACTGGCCACATTTCAAGAGTTTTCCCTCCTCACCAGGGATAAACTAGGTCTAAAAAAATAAAAATAAAAACAAAAAATATCAAAAAATCCTGATTCTAGATGAACTTATTATTATTGGAGGGTAACCTTTCAGTTCAGAGGTTTATTATTGACACAAATATTTCTGAAGGACATTCTGATAACCTCCACATATTTTGCAAATCTGTTTTTAAGTTCTGAAAAGCTGAAAAAACTCAGTCACCTAACACTGAAAACTGATAGGCAAAACTCTCACTGTAGAAAGCGTTGGAAATGACTTAGCATCTTGAAGTTAATTTCCATAAAAGGAAACACACATCTGATTCATGCAAGCTGTCTTTTAGAAGACTAATAATTGCATAAAATAAGTAAATAAATACGCCTGCCTGTAACCTCATATTCTTTAAAGTTCACATTAGATGATATTTTATGTGGTGAGAAATAGAAACAAAACATTTAAAACCTTAACTCATCTGTTTACAGAACTATGACAATTTCAGAACAAAAGCTTGATTAAACAAGCAGAGGAAAAATCCTCATGTTGTTTGTGGTAAATATCTTAAAATGTGACATGATGCTACAAGCATAATTTCCAAGATCTACATTTTCTTTTCTTTACTGTAGTTAATTACCAGGGCTAAAAGTTTAAAAAAATAATGACATGAAAGACAGAAATTAAACAAAATTAGGTAAACATGAGAATGGGAAACTTGGCCTACACAGAACACCAAGTTCATTTTTAATTTGTTTTCCCATGTTTTTTAATACAAATTTTGTGACTGTGTTGTAGATGGTTTATTTGTTGAAAGGAAGATAAGAATGTGAGATGCTTAACAATGGCCAAGGTTTCTGAGGCTTTGTGCTACAAAGTGTCTAATGGTCTCTGTTAATGGCTTTCCCAGCACATTTGGCAAGCTAATATTCCAAAGACAACTGCAATAACTCTATGGGCTTTGGTATATTCAGGTCCTTGAAATTAGATCATTCAGTATTTGACTTCTTAAGCTCCATTTTCAACACTGTTGCCATATTAAAAAGGACCAGTCATAACAAGGGTAGGAATTGAGAGGGTTTCGTCTTAAACTTGAGTGCCTGGTCTGCCTAAGGATAACGTAGTAATGAAAGATCAACGTGGAGAAATATTGTCCCCTTTACAACAAATAATTCCCCAAAATACAGCAGAGCGATTATCAGAAAGTGCAACTCATTTTCAAGCATAGAAAGATACAAGTCTGCTGCAGTGTAATAATTAGCTCTAAACATAAGAAAAATGTGAGCTTTTGGTTACTAACTTGGCAATCTTGTAGGCAGAAGTGGAAAAAAAAAAAAAAAAAAGGCAACTGTCTTTTCCTTTTTACTCCAAAAGAAATGCACTTTCACAAAGCTACTGGTAGGAAGACTTATCTATGTCGGAATACAGAAAAGGCAAGTAGTCAACTCTTTCCATCATTGTTAAACCCAGAGTTTCAATATCTGATTTAGAGGATTTTAGTTTTCAGGGATTCCAGGGAATATTTTCTGGGGCTAATGATGAATGGTTCATATTTTCACTCAGCCTTCCTTAAACAATCAATGTTGGGTATTACATTTACTCATGGTACAGCTCTGCTTGGAGTGGCATTACAAAATTATAATTGGCTGGTATCAGAGAGCATTAGTCATCATTTCAACAGTCCTTACTACAAGAGAATCTAATTTGGGCCATGAACAAGCACTTGATTGGAGTAATCTGCATCAATTTGTTTTATTAAAACCCCAAGGAATGCAAAAATAAGACTGTATAAATTGTAAGAAAAAATTTCCTTCCTATGCCTTTTAAACAATTCAGTAGACTTGCTTAGGTGAATTTCTACACTCAACGTAATTTGGGGATTAAATAGATAGTACTTACAAAATCTACTGAAAATGGAAATCACCTCTGCATATAAATCATATGCATAAGTGTAACACAGTCTTAAATCCTAAAGAAGACATATTTCAGCACAAGATTAAGCGTGGCTAATCATAAGTGAATTTAAAAAGTCAGTAAATTCCACAATTCTGTAGTTCAATAAAAGGAATATTCAGATTTACTTTACATTCTTAAACAAACGCTGTATGTAGAACTCCTTATCTGTTTATCCAGCTACTAACTGCCAACATGTCTGATAAATATAATAAATTCCTAAAGACATCAGTAGTCCCCAAAATGTAAAATATTACTTTTATAATTACAAAACCACATTTGACTCATTTACTTATGAAAAAAAAAATCTTAACTCTTCCATGTTGAAATATTAACCATGAACCAACATTTTAAAAGAATCTGTGAGATTATTTTCTCAAGCAAAACTACAGAACAGTTTTGCTTTCACTGTATTCTCTGATGATTCACTGTTATTCCTTTTTTTTTTTTTTAAAAGTACATGTTAAAGGGTTACTAAAAAGGTATTTGAGCTATAAACAAACAACCAAAAAATATATATTTTTTTTAAAACTATAAAATTTTTGGATTTTTCCTGCTACCTTGAATAGTAGCTTGCTGCACGTTTCCAGACAAGGCTAGTTGCAGTATTTTATTTGGAGGCTGGCATATCTGATGTTGTTCCTCCTCAGAGTACTGTGATCTCATTAACCAAAATATGGCAACTAACCACTCGAGGCAACAGGAAGACTTGTATGAAGTATATTCATGCCATGGTTCCCTGGTATTAAATCATGTTTTTATATAACTTGAGTATAAACAGTGTATGAGAAATAATATGCTAAATATAAATATTACTTAGAAACACAATATTCAGTTAAATCCCCTAATCTTTTGTGCCAAAACATAGAAACTGATAAACATAAATATTATTTTCCAGATAGTGTATCAGATCTTCCCAGTTGCTGATAACTGGTAAAGTAGTTTTCAAAATCAATATGGCACATGAGTATATTCCTTAACCCAGCTATACATGAAGGAATTATTCCTTGAAAGGGACAATATAATCCATGCAAAACTCTCTTTTAGCTCACACAAAGGCATTAAAATGGTAAAAAATTATATCTAGAAAACATGCAGAACTTTCATTCAATACTATAAAATTGCTGCATTTCACAACTTGTTTATATTTTCTGAAATAAAGAGGAGGAAACATAAGCACAGCAATTACCAATAGCTCACTGTTTTTTTTCAAATATAAGTTCATATAGAAACAGACAGATATATTATACACATCTAGCACAAAACAAAAATGAAAAATACTGATATCTAACATGTTCAGTGGCCCATCCAAAGTATGACAGTCTAAATAAAATTCCCATTTGAGAACGTTTATTGCAAAGTAGTCCTCAAAGAAGTAAGGGAAAAGAAACACAATAATTCTTCTCCAGAAGTGAAACGAGGGAGGTACAGAGAAATGGGACATCATCAGTGGCCACGCTTAACTTTTCTCAGGAATTGAAAGTTTTGAAACTTTTTTCTGGTAAGTTCCTTTTAAATGAAACTAGTATAAGTTTTATTGATGGAGACAGACATATTTCTACAGATCATCCAATTTCAGTATTAGCTAGAACACTAGTAACAGTTATTACCAGGATTATTGAAAGGTTTTCTTACTATGAGTTGTTGCAAACACATATGATGACTAGAATTACTTAATACTTTTCTGCAGCCTATGACATAGGCTGCCTTCAAGCAGAGAGTCCTAAAAGCATCAAGTCCCCTACAGAGTGGTGCTCTCTCACTCTTGGAAGGCCTGCCTTACATGTGAGGAACAGAGTCTACAAGCCCCATAGAACCTAATCAAAAATAAAAAAATAATTAAAAAAAATTGCATAACATTATGATCCCAAATTTTGCAGCAGACTTGGAATCTAGCACAGATGACTCTTCTTGAGCTGTAGATCCTGACACCACCAGAAAGAAACATACATTGCAAGCAAGTTTTGGATATTTGCTGAAAACAAACTTTCCTACACTCCCTAACAAAGTATTGCAGGCTTCTTGGCCACAGGTTTCAGCTTATTACCTGAATCACAAGACTCAGTCTCAATCCTATCCTTTTTACCCTGCCAGTTCCATTACAACCCTAACTAATGTTGGAGAATTTTTGTCCTCCTTGATGCAAATTAAACATGTTTGTGCTTAAACATAAAAAGATTTAATGAACAATAGACTGGACATTCCTACCTCCATAAGCAGCTGTACAAAGCAGTTTGCAAAGATGCAACATGAGACAATTCCTTATACACACTTGCACCAGCACTAATCAAGTGAGCATAAGCATGGGGCACCTTAGCCCAGCATTCAGTTCACCCCTCAGTGTCAGCTTTGTTTACCAAAAGTGGCCCCTAAGCACTCGCACTGCCACATGGATTGTTACAAGACAATGCTGTGACATTTCTTATCTCACCCCCTTCCATCTCTGCCATCCCTGCTTCCAGCAAGTTTAAACCATTCTGAAGTTGGGCCTTCTTGCTCTCTATGCCAGATCATGCCTACAATTTTAATTTCCCCTTCACTAACTACATTGTCTGATTTCTGTTCCCAGCTCACAGATGCCTACCAGGCCTCACGTTTCCTTTCTCATTCTCAAAACCAGCCTGCTTCTCCATTTCCCATTATCAGTTGTTTTTTTCACCATGACAGATCTACTTTACCTCTTTAAGCCTAACCAGAATTATTAGCATTGCCTACTCCTTTCTAGCTTGATTCAGTTTTTTCCTCTGTGCATTTCTTACTAGAAAGTTGTCAGAACAGTACAAGAGACACAGATTTATATGCCCTGGTATCATTCACTTCTTTCATTTTACCAGGTGAGAGGAACTGGGAACAACAGGAGACAAGAATCACAGATTCAGCCCTATTTCATCCGTAACTCCTTCTTTTAGTGCTGTGTAGATAGAAACCTACTGAATTGCTCTGTAATGCCGCTCTCCTTCAAGTGCAGTTTGTTGAGACTGCGGAGGTCCAAAATATTGATATGTGATAAATAATCAAACCTAAAGTTTACCACAATTGACTAAGCATTTTTGGTTTGTTCTGGTTTTAAGTTTCATTACTGAAAATGGCTAATCTATTTTATGTGAAGTTGCTCAAAATGAAGAGTGAGAAAACATGTCATGCAAAATTTCAGGTCAAACATTCTAAACTGGAAGCAATAGAAAAGAGAGTCTTAAAGTGAAAGAGGTTGAACAACCAGAACAAGCAGTACTAGAGAAGACTGTAGGGTATACTTATTATATACTATTACAATAATATCATTTGGAAATTGTTTTATCTTGGCAACTCATTTACCGTGAATTCTTCAACAATAATACTCAAAGCTTCATGTCCAGATTTTCTCATGTCTTCTAACTCCTGTTTATGCTTTTCCTGAAGAAAAACAGAAAGATTATATACAACATAGGCACCTGACAACAATTTTAAATATGAAGTGTAAATAAACTACTACATCAGATAACAATGTACAATATCTGCGTACCTCAGTTTAATCACATTGTGATGCATAGGTACCACTGATATCACAAAATAGTTAAACTGAGATGTTATATATGTAAAAAAAAAAAAAAAAAAGTGCTCAGCTAGAAATATTTTTACAGTACAGAACTATAGAATTGGTATAAGGGGGAAAAATATGATCCAGTGCTTAATTCCAGGACTTCAAAAATTATTAATAAGTATGTTCCCTGTAAAAAGTGAACATGGGGGGAAAAATTAGAAAAAAATAATTACTATAGTACCTTACCCTGGATTCACAAATATGAAAAAAAAAATTATACAGAAAGAGGAAGTTTATGGTCATTAATTATTCTAGCTGGAAAAAAATAAAATAAAATAAGCCAACAAAACCAAAATTGAAGAGGAAGCATCCTGTGTTGAGAAAAGCCTTTAAATGAGAAGAGTTAAAATGGTAAGATTTCCATCTAAGATCTGTCAGAACTACCTTGAACACAACAATGAGACATATTTGTGTTTACCAAGGAAGGAACATATTACAGTGTACAAGCAGACTGCCTCTCACTAGCATTACTAGGCAAATCAACATACAAAGCAAAAAAAAGCAGTTTGTCCTCTTACAATAAATCTCTCAAGTTTTTCAGAACTAGTGACTTGTTCAAAGTCAAATGCTAAAATCAAACTGATAACACAAGTTGAAGCATCAAGATCAACTTGATGGTATAACTACCAACATGAAGATTCCATTCAACACATTTTAGAGTACTCATTTTATTACAATTCTTCCTAAAGTAAAGGAAAAGAGTCATTAGTAAAGAACTAATAGTAAGGCATTAGTTTTGTTTTTGGTCAGGCCTAGTAATCAATTTCTACAAGAGAGAATAAAAGGGCATTATTACAAGCACACAGATGAAAATTTTAAGGTCGCATTGCAATGCTCCCTCCAAGTAAGGTCTTCATCCAGTCTGATGAACACTACAGAACCTTTTTTCTGTTTCTATCTGCAATATTTTTCAGCTAAGAGAGCAGGCCTGCAAATTTATTTCTTCTAACTTGTAAGGGTGCACTTCAATTTCTTTGAGGATGGCTGGCCTTTTCCCTAAAAGTCTGTAAAATACTGTGTCAAAATCTTACAGATACTTAAAGGAATGTGTGCTTGGTCCTTGTAATATGCAATAAGGAGAAGATCTAAAGTCACACACGTTGGAAGTGTATGCATTGATTTACTGTCTAACAATGAAGATACATCAAAATTCCTGAGTTTCATGATTTGGCTATGAACATAAACATTTCAAGAACAGCAGCATACTCAGTTGATGAACAATGCTCATGTCAGTTCTTCACAAATCCTCAATAAAATGTATACTTTCCATAGGAAAATGAGTTTAATGAATTGACATAACTACTCTTCAAATTATTACTCTGCTTGCAAAAAAAGAAAAAGGAAGGTCTATGAAAAGTTCTAAATGGTAAAATATAATATTCAGATTTCCTATCAGAGGGAATAATTCTGTGTTTTCTGGCTCTTGTAGAATTTTCCTGCATGGTTTGCATGACTTCAGAGAGGTTTTTAAAGAACAGTGTTGTTCCCTTTGTTTAATTAATGAATACTTTTAAGAAAAGAATCAAAATTGAGTTGAGAAGTTTGAAATTTAAGTAAAATCATCTTTAGAAGACTTTCACTCCATTCCCTTGTGCCTTGTGATAGACAGAATCTTCACATCAGAATGCTGACAATAATTGAACATTAACTTGGAAGACAGAGGGTTTTATTTTATTTGGTGATCAAAATCTTGACAATCATTCCAGAGAGCTTGAGGAATTCTGTGTGGACACAGTATGAAAGTAACATGCATTTCATTGTTCAGTCGTTATCAATATTTCATTTTTTTTACATTTTGTGACTCTTATGTGAGGAAGCATGCCATTGCAAACAATTTATGAATAAGAATACATGCTTTAATGCTACCAAATGTATGGGCCTTCAGAAATATATCAAATAAAATTTGAATTATAAAGATAAGAAAATGGGATTCCATTCCACTTAGAAAGTTTTCTTACAATCTAAAATCCAAGTGACTCCAGACTCTCCTTATCTTTTGTTAGGCTCCTGTGAATCAAACCACTGTAGAGGTAGATGCATCTAAATGCCTGGTGAGCTCCAAGAGGTGTGATTCCCAAGGACACCGCTGGGCAGAGAAGCCTTCTGAAGCAGCTGTGACAGCAGGAAAGGTTACTGACCGCCCGCCACCCCATTGCTTGTCACAGCCTGCCAATTGCATTAGCACTTCTTTTAGATCTTTTAGCTGAATTGCTTCCTAAATCATTTCAGTTTAAGTGAACCACTGTTAGTATAAACAGTTTAAAAAGAGTTCTTTGTTAACATCCAACATCTTGACAGAAATGCAGAGCACATGTTTGCGCATACTGGGAAGCATAAGGGTAACACCTCTTAACAGAGTACTACGTAAGACCCACGGTAAGAGGATTTGTGAGATCTGATGGGGGAAGAAGAAGGAATAAAGACCTCAAACTTATTTTATTTCATTATATTTACTTACCCTTAAGTTGATATATTTTTCTACTAACGTTTTTACGAGGCAGACTGTCTTGAAATGTTGGGGAAAAGTGCATGCCACCCACAGACTATGCACAGATTCCCTACTATCCTTCCACTCTGGCATGCCTGAACGTCACACATATTGTAACAGCAATAAATGAAAACATTTACAAGAATGGAAGAAAAGGAACCTGCTGTCTCACTTTCTTCTCCTCTAATTCAAAGCAACTGCAATTCTTCTCATTATCAAAAGTTAGAAAAAATATTTAGTATCAGTGCTCCTAACACATATAAAAACCAGCATCAAAAAAGGAGACTTGAAATTGCAATTAGGGCCAACAAACACAGCCACCTGAAAAGGAAGCAAATGGCTACATATCAAAGTATCTTTTAATAATAATCAGTCCACAACAGTAAGCACCACAATAACTTCACAATCCTATTGCTATAGCTGGCATAACTAACACCAAAAAACCCCAAAGTTTTAAAAATAACTGAAGAAATTAACTTATATCATACCTATTGAATTTATGACATTTTCTCCACAAATATTTTGTTCTTCACTGATTTTCCTCTTGTGATCAGAGTAAAAGAAATTTAATTTAATTCTTCCTCCTTTTTTATTAGGCTATCAATAATTACAATTTATAACATTAAAAAGATCAGAGCAGTAATATACATATAGAGCAAAAGCCAGTACTGCAAAGAAGCACTACGAGATCACATCTATAGGTGGGGAAAAAATTATAACAGAAATAAAATAAATTTAGGAAACGATCCCAAATTTTTGACCACTTCCATATATAATCAAATATGAAACATGAAATAAAATCCTGTATTTTGGAGTCAACTGATATTATAAGCTTTTTCACATTTTACTTTACTTTTTCATAAACCCTCTTTAAAAAAAAGGTCAGGAAAAACAGGCCAATAAAATGTTAAGTTAACATGAAGCACTCAGGTTTTAACTGTACAAATGTTTCAGTCAAACCTGTTAAGTCTTAAATTACTATATATAACATGCAAGCCAGTTATCGGAGTTGTTGCTGTCTGCTTATCCTCTGTAAGGCTGTGGTATCTTCAGAATTAGCTGCAAATCTGAGCCAACATCTTAGAAAATTATGTACTCTTTCCTTCTAATTTCTGTCCCAGTGCAAAAAAGCAAACTGAAATTCCCTGTAAACATCTAAAGTAGAAGAGCAATTTCAAATCCATCTTACAGCTTTGCCGTATACAATTAAATCATTAAGACTCCTCATTTTAGACTCAATTCTTCCATCACCTCAGCATTTTCCTCTCCACAAAAATGAGTTTGTTTTTTTTTTCCAAAGTATCATTTTAAAAAATAATAAGTAACATTTAGTATCAATGATTCTGTTAAGAAACTGGTAACTTCTCATTTAAAGATATACATTTCCTCCAATTCACCCAAGTATAGAGAAAAAATAGTGCTACTGAATACAACAGAAAATAAATCACCGAAAAACCCAAGGTAAACATTATGTGAATCAGCCGATAATGGTTAATTAATATACACACTAGAGTGTGCTATTGTATATAAGATTGGCTATTGTTTCTGTTCATGTGAAATAAGAATGTGAGCTCTCCAAAAATAAGACTCAGGATTGCCTCCAGGTCTACAGCAAAGCAGAGATTTTCTCCTTAGTTATATCATCAGCGAAGGATATAGCTGAGAACCTAAAGATAAGAACAAACATTTTTACAGGAAGGAAAGAAAGACTTCAGATTTCTCTATATAACCAAAAGAATACGCAGTATGCACAAACTCAAGCTCACCATAGGAACCAAGGAGTTATTATCATTCATTTTATGCAAGTAAATATCATTGCTACCTGGAGTATACAACAACAGAAGACTTTGAAATGAATAACGAAGTGAGGTAATGAACAAACTTTCATGAGCAACTTCCTAATACAGCAGTGAGGACATT
>NW_010300077.1:0-28621 GCF_000700745.2 Antrostomus carolinensis | reverse complement strand
TCCTGCTGAGTTAGAACTGAAGTGAGCTGGAGCTAAGTGAGTATGAGTGGACCAGTCTGCTGGGAGACATTATGATTGATTAAATGTGAAAAACTATGTAAAGGAAATAGTATGGAAGAGCCTGTACATATCCCAAACTGAAATATAATTATAGTTCCCATACCACATGTAACTAAACTTTTCAAGTATTTGCAGTGTATAACATGGATCTCTACCCTGTCACATTTAAGACATTAATATTGTGTTAAGAACAACTACAGTTTATATCTCCTTATTTATTCTACAGGATGTAAATACAGAGACTTTCCACTGAGGAGGACGTTAAACAAAAAAAAAAAAAAAAACCACAAACAAAAAACAAGTGCTAATTCACATGCAGAACAACCAGTTAATTAATACTAGGTGTTCTTAGTAAAAATACACCTTTTGCTAGCACTACTGTATGATATATAAATAGCACAGTTTATTTGGCTCAGGAAGCCTTCTCTGACTGCCTTCAGGTTTCTAAAACACTATACAGATACTTACTTTTTTGGGATAGAGCTACAACTGTGCCAGGGCATTTTATGCCACTGATGCTTTCCTACTTCCCCACATAATCTAAATGATGGGACATAATAGCAAGAGAAAGCAAAGAAGAAAGAGCAAACAGGAGAACAATCCTAGGGAAGCTGACAAAAAGAGAATGCTTCTATTAAACAACAAAGTAACCGTGAAAGAAATTCTTATCTTCATTAGGACATTCTCATGTCTTTATCTCAGAAGCATCAGTCTTCAGATTAAATTCAATTCCACCATTGTTCATAAAGAACAAAATATTAACTTGGAAAGTGTTGTCAGCTGTCATCAGTAGCTACTGATACTGAAGGTGTAATACTCAACAGAATTTTATATACCACATATTTATAAATATAATACTATGTCTGTATCACTCTACTATAGTATACTGTTTTACTATATATAAGTATGCATGAAAAAACTACACAAGGAGAGTTTTCCTTCTTTCTCTAGGTAGGAAACTGACCTGTAGACTGCAAAGGGACAAAAAATAGACTGTAGAAGATTAGGTTAACCCAACATATAGGAAGTCAAGCAAAACTGCCTGGAGGTCTGCATGGATGAACAAGGAGCTCCTGGTAAATCTTAAAAACAAACAGGAAAAGTACGTAGGTTAGAAACAAGGACATATAACCTGCGAGGAATACAGAGACGTTATCCGAGCACGCAGGCATGAGGTTAGGAAAATGAAAGCACAGCTAGAATTGTATCTGGCAAGGGACGTCAAAGACAACAAGAAGGGTTTCTATAAGTAGAGATGACAAAAGGAAGGCTAGGGAGAATGTGGGCCCACTGCTGAAGGAGATGGTGGACCTGGTCACACAGGACATGGAAAATGCTGAAGTAATGAATGCCTTTATTAGCAAGAACAACCTTTGGGAATCCCAGACATGAGGGGAAAGTTTGGTGCAAGGATGACTTACCCTTAGATCAGGTCAGGAAATACTTAAGCAAACCAGACATAATTAAGTCCCTGAGGCCTGAAGGGATGCACCCACAAGTGCTGATGGAGCCAGCTGATGTCATTGCAAGGCCTCTCTCAATACCCTTAGACTGATCGTGGCAACTGGGAGAAGTACCTGAGGACTAGAGGTCAGAAAATGTCACTCCTGTCTTCAAAAAAGGCAGGAAGGAAGACCCAGGGAACTACAGGCTGGTCAGCCTCACCTCAATACCTGGGAAGGTGATGGAGCAGCTAATCCTGGAAATCATTTCCAGGCACAGGAATGACAAGAGACTCACCAGGAGTAATCAGCTTGGCTTCACCAAGGGAAAGTCATGCTTGATCAATCTGATCACCTTCTCTGGTGAAATGACTGGCTTGGTAGACAAGGGAAGAGCAGCAGACATTTTCTATCTAAACTCCAATAAGGCCTTTGACACTATCTCCCATAAGATCCTCATAGAGAACGTGCTGACACATGGGCTGGATAAGCAGAAAGTAAGACCAGGCTGAACCATCAGGCCCAGAAGGTGGCAATCATCAGCATGGAGACTATAGCCATATGGGAGAAACTAGTGGTGTACCCCAGGGGTAAATGCTGGGTCTGATCCTGTTTAATATCTTCACTAATGATCTGGATGATGGGACAGAGTGTACCTTCAGCAAGTTTCTAGATGGCAGAAAACTGGGAGGAGTGGCTGATATGCCAGAGGGTCAAGTTGCCATCCAGAGGGACCCATCAGGCTGGAGAAACTGCCTGGCAGAAACCTCATGAAGTTCATGAAGTGGAAGTGCAAAGTCCTGTACCTGGGGAGGAACAACTCCATGTACCAGTATGTGCTAGGTGCCACCCATTTGGAAACCAGCTTTTCAGAAGAGGACCTGAGGGGACTCAGTGGACAAGAATCACAGAATTGCAGGGGTTGGAAGGGACCTCAGGAGATTATCTAATCCAACCTCAGGAGATCATCTAGTCCAACCCCCCTGCCAAAGCAGGTTCCCTACAACAGGTTGCACAGGGAAGTGTCCAGGCAGGTTTTGAACATCTCCAGAGATGGAGACTCCACAACCTCTCTGGGCAGCATATTCCAATGCTCCAACACCCTTACAGTAAAGAAGTTTTTTCTTAAGTTTGTATAGAACTTCCAGTGTTCCAGTTTTTGACTATTGCCCCTTGCCCCCAAAAAGAGCCTGGCCCCATCCATTTGGCAAAGCAGCTCCAACACAAATTGGTTGCTGTATTTATTCAGGGCTAAAAATGCTTTTTTGTTTGTTTGTTTCCTGAAGACAAAGAATTAAAATACCCTACAACTGGGTTTTCATGGCCATGTTTTGGTAGAGGGGTGGGGTAGCATAGGGGTGGCTTCTGTGAGAAGGTGCCAGAAGCTTCCCCTGTGTCCAACACAGCCAATGCCAGTCAGCTCCAAGACAGACCCACCGCTGGCCAAGAGCAAGTCCATCAGCTATGGTGACAACAACTCTATTATAACATAATAAAGAAGGGGAAGAGAAAAAAAAAAACAAAACAAAAACAAACAAACAAAAAAACCCCTGTGCCTTTTGCAGCTGGAGAGAGGAGTGAGAATATGCAAGAGAAAAAACCCTTGCAGACACCAAGGTCAGTGAAGAAGGAGAGGGAGGAGGTGCTCCAGGCACCAGAGATTTCCCTGAAGCCCATGGTGAAAATCATAGTGAGGCAGGCTGTCCCCTTGCAGCCCATGGAGGTCCATCATGGAGCAGATATTGACCTGTAGCCCGTAGAGGACCCCACACCAGAGCAGATGAATGTCCAAAGGAGGCTGTGACCCTGTTGGAAGCCTACGCTGGAGAAGGTTCCTGGCAGGACCTGTGGCCTCTGTGGAGAGAAGAGCCCATGCTGGAGCAGGTTTGCTGGCAGGACTTGTGACCCCATGGGTGACCTGTGCTGGAGCAGTCCCTTCCTGAAGGACTGCACACCATGGAAAAGACCCATGCTGAAGCACTTTGTGGAGAACTGTTGCTCATGGGAAGGACTCCTGTTGGAGAAGTTCATGGAGGACTGTCTCACATGACTCATGGGGGAGACCACATGCTGTAGCAGGGGAGAGCGTAAGGAATTCTCCCCCTTAGGAGGAAGAAGCAGCAAAAACAATGTGTGATGAACTGATTGCAACCCCAATTCCCTGTCTCCCTGTGCTGTTGGCAGGAAGGAGGTAGAAAATAGGGAAAAAAGTTAAGCCTGGGAAGAAGAGAGGGGTGGGGGGAAAGGTGTTTCACAATTTGGTTTTATTTCTCATTGTCCTCCTCCGATATGATTGGTAATAAATTAAATTAATTTTCCTTAAGTCGATTCTGTTTTGCCCGTGCCAGTAACTGGTGAATGATTTCTCTCTGTCCTCATCTTGACCCATGAGCCTTTTGTTGTATTTTCTCTCCCCTGTCCATTTGAGGAGGGGAGTGATAAAGCAGCTTTGGTGGGCACCTGGTATCCATCCAGGGTCAACCCACCACAGGTATGATGTGCAAGTTGAATAAAAATGACAGAACTTGCAGAATAACCAGAGAGATAATAATCATCTTTTCATCAAGCTGTTGTATTTGTTCCATTAGAAAGGTGATAAGAATTTAGATCAGAAGGTGAAACAAATAACAGTTTGGGAAACTGTTGGGAAACAAAAAATCAAGTTTGGGATAATATAAATGCCAAAAAAAAAAAAAAAAGGGTACTGAAGACAACAACAACAAAGCCTTATATAGAATTGCTCAGCTGAAGATCTGCAAGACAAGCTCCTCTTGACTTTGTTGTTGAAGAGAACACATTTATAAAATAAAAAACGAACAGTTGTCAGTTAGACCATATTGCCCAATTCATAATGCAAACTGAATTTGCAACTTACTCCAACATTTTCCCTGCATTCAAAGAACTGCTATTAAATTGTAAACTTCAGATTAAATTGTTGGTTGTTTTACATATCTGACAAATTAATAAATAATCTAAGCAAGGAGAAAAAAACCACAAAACAATCCAAAGACACATAAGTTACACCTTCACCAGAGACCGCAACAAAGTAAATCAAGAATGGAGAATTAACTTCTCTTATTTTAAGATACTGTAGTACTACTACGGTTTCTGAAGGAAAGGGTTTGTTGCTTAATCTCAGAAAAAATCCAATTAGAAGGAAGTATCTCTCACAGTCCAGACAAAGGTACACAAATCACAGGTATACAGATTTTATAAGATATCATTTCTTATTGTGTATCTTAGGGAACTAGTCATTCAGTTTTACATTCTGAATGACTATGTTCTGTTTACTGTAAAACCTCACACAGAACATAGATATGCTGCATAGTATTAGCTCCTATTCTAACAAGACAGATGTATTTTAAAACACAAATAATATTATATTCCATACAACAGTGATTTAAGTTTACAGTAACTGATATCCTGATTAGCATAACATTTCAAATTCTGCATTAATTAGATTTTTGTTTCAGAGATTCCTGGCCCTACCCTTAATTGCTAATGCCTTTTTGCTGGCAATGGGGTAGGTCAGATTGGAGTAAAATATTCCAAATAATTCCGCCTGGGGAGTATCCCCTGGATTTGAGTTATGACCTTAGTGACTGGGAGTGGGCTATTTATTTTTCTCAGTTTATGACCAAAGTATTAAATCACAAAATCACACAATCATTCAGGTTGGAAGGGACCTCTGGAGGTCATCTAGTTGAACCTCCTACTGAAAGCAAGACCAACACTGAATTCAGATCAGAATGTTCAGATTCTTGTCCAGACCTTGAAAACCTAGGAGGATGGAGATTTTTTCAGCCTAACTGGTTAAAAGATCCCAATGCTTACCTTCTCCACAAAAATATTTTTTTTCCTTATATCAAGTTGCAACTTCCCACATTTCAATTTATGACCATTTCTACTTGTCTTCCTGCTATGCATCTCTGCAGAGTCTGCCTAGCTCCATTTTTCTGACAACCTTGTAGGTATTGGACATCTGCTATTAGGTTCCCCCTAAGCCTTCTCCTCTCCAGGCTGAGGTCAGGATATACAATATCCACTGCATTTCTCTCATCCAGTCTGGATGTTTCATCATAGAAGGAAATCAGGTTGGTTAGGCATGATTTATCCACGTTGGCTATTCCCAATCACCTTCTTCATTTGCCCATAAATGGCTGCCAAGAGCACTTGCACCATGATTTTCCCAAGGACCAAAAGGCTGGCAAGCATGGATCCATACATCTTCCTTCTTCCTTCAGTAGTCAGAGACTTTCCTCAGTTTCTGAGTTGATACAGAACTCTCTCATAGTGACAGACAGCGCTATCATCATCTAACTAAACCAGTCCACTCTCCTGAATTTTGTGGTCTGTCCTCTCCTATGCTTCGTGGTCTGAAGCTGCTCATTTTTCTAAATTACAATCTCACCTCCTCTTTTTCCCTGCCTTTTTAATGAGGTGATATCTACCAACCATATTAGAGATCCAGCCACACAAAGTACCCCAATGCACTGCAGTTATTTCAACAATGTCATAGTTCAGCCTGTGCACATGGAGCTCTAGCTCCTCCTGCTTGTTTCCCAGATTGCATGTGTTTGTATATCCACATTTGACATAGGCCCCTGAAAATCAATTCAATTTTTTTTGTTGCTTAATGAGTGGCAGTCTGGTTTTAGTTATTTCTTTTATCACTTTCCACCTTTGAGGTGTAATAACTCACACTTAAAAATATATAGAAGTTAAACTCATATGTGAGAGAAGATAGTCTTGCTTCCCTCTTTTGCAAGCAATGCATAAAATAGACAAAAAGAGGTGACAGTATTTATTTCCTAAGTCTCTGTTTAGGAACTTGGGCTTAATTGGCAAAGATGATCACAACCTCTCGTTCCCTGACATAAATGAAGTTCCAGTTGTACAGTATTTGTAACAACAACAACAAACAAGAAAACCAAAAACAAAACAAAAAAACCCACAAAAAAATTCTACAAAACCTCTGTCATATTTTAGAGCCTAGATACAGACTTAGACATCCAAAGAGCATTTCCAAGTAAAAACTGTAACATTCATTTATTTATTTTTTAATTTGTCAGTTAATGGAAGGAGATATGAGCCAAAGAATAAAGGTATTTCTCTATTTTACTTACTGTGAAACACTGATGTTATTGAACTAAAAGCAAAATTACTTGCTCCAGAAGAGAGGAGTTACATTTCTGGGGGTGAAGTGAGTGGAAAAATCTAATCAATCTATTAAAAGGATGATAAATTTCTCTAAGCAAAGAAGTCTCTTAAATGACCAAAAATCAACTTTTTTTTTTTTTTTAACACATCAGATGCAACATTCTGAAAAAAGTCAGCAATGACTGATACCACATTACATTACTTATATGTAACTAAAAACTATTATAATGTTGGGATTTAACTGGTTTGGGGAGCTTTTAAAAAATTAACTTCAAATTGAAAAACACATAGACCTGCTAGATTTTAAAAAGTACAGATCATTAAGCCATATGATCTAATGCATTTTTTAAAAATGTTATTATTGTAGAAATTGACCACAAAAGGCAAATGCATTCATACAGATAAATATTCAAAATTCTAAATCTATAGTGAAAACAACAAAAATAGAAATTTTCCTGTGCTTTTCAAATGAGAAGGACTTTTCATAAGGGCAGTTAATGACAAAACAAGGAGAAATGGCTTTAAGCTGAAAGAGGGTAGGTTTAGATTAGATATGAGGAAGAAGTTCTTCACTGTGAGGGTGGTCAGACACTGGAACAGGTTGCCCAAGGAAGTTGTGGATGCCCCCTCCCTGGAAGTGTTTAAGGCCAGGCTGGATGAGGCTTTGAACAACCTGATCTAGTGGAAGGTGTCCCTGCTGATGGCAGGGGGGTTGGAACTGGATGATCTTTAAGGTCCCTTCTAACCCAAACCATTCTATGATTCTAGGAATAAAACTCGAGATTCTTGACAGTGATGTGGTTGTTTAATTTAATTTACACACTCCATTTACTTCTCAATCTTGATGATATCAAGACTTAAAACAACAAACTGTGAGAAAAATTATTTGAGAAATAATACCATTTCTTTCATAATAGAGTCAGTCTTTTAGAAAGCAAATGAGCAGAGTATTAATTGAAGGATGAAACATGAAGCTTGAGACAATGCTAGAAAAAAATATTTAAGTCAAATCTAGCCTTCTGCTGAAACAGTTATTTACTTCAGTTGAAGCTGTATGTGGATATGCAAAGAAGAACTTTTGCACTATAGAAAGTCTGCAACAAGGAAAAAAATGCAACCCTGCCTAGCAACTTCTCTCCTACCCAAACAAGAAACAGAGATAAAGTGACACAAACAGAATTAACATGGATAAAATTTAATTTTTGTCATCTTAGAGTCTCTCTTTTTCCCGTTGTCTCAGTTTGAGAACTGCATTCCCATCCAAGACTTGTACATGCATACCTTTGAGGCAGTTACTGAATTTTCCATTACTGTATCTAACATTCATTCACCCTCTAGGTCTTTTTCACTTTGCCATTATATTGTTTCTAGGATTCACTCTTCTCACTCCCTCCCTCCCTCCAAAGATGGCAAAATCATGGTTTTCATCTTTGAAATTTTTCCTTTGGACAACAGTAACCCTCTCCAAAGGTCCCTTCTTTAACCTATTCAATATTATGCTGTGGTTTAAAAAAAAAAAAAAAAAGAAAAAAAAGCGAAAAAACCTCACACCCAAAACCCCACAGAAGGAAAAAAAAAAAAAAAAAAAAGGTAAGAACAGAGACCACAATTATCCCCTCAAAAAATCAAGAGTACAACAAAATAATAACAGCAAGAACCCTCCTGTTGCTGAAAAAGTGAGACGGAGAAGCAAAGGGATTCTAATTTGGACACAAATATCACTTCCTCTAACTCTACAAACTAAGACCATACATACGCTGCCCCTTTTGAGACTCCCTCGGTTCCTTTCTACAAGCCAGCTGGCAGGGATGCAGAAACAAGCTCACGCTTTCTCTGTTCTATAAGACAAATTTAAATGTAAATAGATTTTTAAAGGTTGCAGCATTAGGACTTTTGATGGAAAGCTTTAGCTGTATTTTAACTTTGTTTGAAACTTCTTGGTATTTTACACTATGTCAGACCTCCCACAAATTGGCTAATCCAGATGAGAAAAATCATGATTAAGACACGTTCTTGTTCTGTGCAGCTCCCCTCTTCAGAGTGGCACCAACATTGCTTACAGTAAGGTTCCTGGCTAAAAGTCTTTTTAAAAAGTGAAAGCAAATCCTGCTGGAATATAGTCTTCCTCAACTGGATGCATGCGGATTTATTAAGCATATGTAAAACTATTTAAAAGACTGGAGGTCGCATTGAAAAACCTGAAGCAGTGCAGCAGAGATTAAAAATACAAAATATCAAAAAATGAATAAAAGTTGTTTCTTCCTTAAAAAAACAAACTATTGGGTTTCTATTGTGCAATGGAACATTCATCAGCTATGGTAGTCATTGGTATCTGATAAGATAATTTAATTTGTGGCAACAGAATAGGAATGTGTTGAAAGTTTATGAATACTGTCATAGAAATTGCAATGCATCTCAAAGAGCTGCTATTTTTATTTAATAAATATGCAGTTCTCAAAAGAATTTGCAAGTAAAGACAGAACCTTGATGTAAGAAGGGAGGCAAATGCCACTAGACCCTCATCCATATGAGAACTCTCTCATGAAAATACTATGCAAAACATGAAATATCTTGGGACTGTCCACAGCAGGGGGGTTGGAACTAGATGTTCTTTAAGGTCCATTCCAACCCTAACCATTCTATGATTCTATGATACTTCTGTAGTCTTTGTTACAGGATAGCTACGATATCCTCTTTCTCCCTGCATGAGATGTCCACTGCATTTTTGCCTGGATACCATAAAGCCCTCAATAATTTTCCTCAGTTAACACTGTCACCATGTTTTTAGTAAATAACAATGGTACAGGATACCTAAAACCTGCTTAATCTATCTTAAGTAACATTGAATTTGGCAAAGTGATACATGGCTAAAATGAAAATTTACAGGTAATGGTCCAAGCCCCATTTACCGAAGGAAATTGTCACCACTCCAGCAGCATACAGCTGCTTTCTGGCTGGTCTCTGGGGGATTCTGTGCAGATAATGGAATTCCCAGGTGGTGGACATATGATCACACTCCATATGAAAGCCAGGAATTGTTCTCCTCTAGTGGCCAGAATTAAATTTGTCTCTGCTTACGGGGGGCAGTTCCTGAATGTAGCAGATCCAATGGAAGTGACAGTAATACTGAAAAATACCCAGTAAACACTGGAAGACTCAAGAAGGAAGGAAAGAGAGCAAAATCTCCCTAGAAGCAGCTAATTTAATTATAGTTTAGTACAGATTTTCTTGTGTTCAAGCTGAAGTGTTTAGTACAAATCACTACTAAAACCATCAAGGAAAATTGCAACTGCCACATAAATATAAAAACCATGATATTAAATATTTCTTAATGGAAACAAGCATCAAATTTCTTCTTACAAAAGTCAGTAATTACAAAAATTACACTACTGTAGAACTGTAAGAATAAGCATATCTTCTTAATAGTTTTAAACAGCAGTTATTAAATAGCACAAAGAGTTGTTTCTGGGGTTTTGTGGTATGGTTTTGGCTTGGTTTTTTTAAACAATTATTTCACACAACAGTGCCGCAAAAGCAGGCAACAAACTGAAACACTGCCTGAAATTATAGTTAGTTCATGAACACGGAAATGGAAGTTACCTAGCCTTATTTCAAACACTCTACCTAGCAGATGAATGGAAATTTGTTTTTCAATGACACACTAATTTCTTTCTATACATTTATCTCAAAACTCAGATTATAGCCTCAGCCCTTTAAAAATCTAGCACAGGAACTTGGATTGTTCTCCCTACATAAAAAGGAACTACATTAAGTGCAGAATTACTAGCTGAAATTATTCTTAATATACAGACAAATATTAAAATACGTGAAGAAATTAAAAATTGCTCTCAGTCCTTAATGACAGTATCTTGGATTATTTTTTAAGCATTAATCAGACTTGCATATTCATATTTTAAGTTAAATTTCATTATAGTATTTATTTCTGGAAATTAACATTGATCATCCTAAACAATTATTTGCTTGAAGATGCTTAAATTTGTAATGCATATCCAAAACAAAAATATTGTCTGCCTAGCAATACATTTAAGTAATAAGTTTATTTTTAAGGAATTGCATAGTACTAGGAAAGTCTGTTTTATCTCAACATCCTTCAGGTTTAAGAACAGATGTTTTAGTTTTCACTAGCATCAGTTTTCTTTACATGATAAAACTTTAGCCAAGAAAAGTAAAAAGGAGTTCTCAGTAGTTTAAGTACATGATTATTTTAAATGTCACATGCTGTTCTTGATCTTTTAAGCCTTTAATGAGAGAAAAAAATTATACAAGTCTCAGCAGCAAAACTTTTTTTTTTTTTTTTTTAGAACAGTAACAGTGAAGTAACTAAAAGTATTTAGCATCACTATGGTTACCTATAAGCAGAATAAAAAATAATCAGTGTAAGAATATACACTAGAGAACTTAGTTTTGACCTTATAAACACTTGTTTCTTTTTGAAGAAAAAAAAAAAAAAAAAAGACAGAACAGCAATTTAGTTATGTTGTTATACAATTAGAGCTGGCTTCTCTCTTCCCTTATCTCCTCCAACTCCCAAACGTTATTCTACCCTTTAAAGCTTCTCCTCATCACGTGGTAGTTTCAATATCTTGATGATATAAAGTTGTTATAGTTATATGCTATTGTGATGACTGCAATAGGTAATATTTTACCACTGTAGCTGCTTTCCCAATAACAGGAGCTATATAGAAATGAACTGTTACATACTTTTATAGCAGTTTACAACACTAGGTACTTGTTGAAATTACAGTGCTATGCATTTTGCCTACATATTAAAATTTTGTCAGTTTACTCAAAAAGAGAGTAAACCTTAAAGGCATAATTAATAAGGAAGTTTCCAAGTGAACAAAGGATGCATGAATAAATTCAACAATGACATATGTCACATGAGTATTTCTTAGTTATCTATTAACCTCCAGCATATGAATTAGTTAGATTAAAATACACTTATACAAATAAAGTTAATATGTGACAAATTATACATTTCAACTGATGAAACTGTTCCAATACCAAGTGTGTAATATATATAAATAAAAGTTAATATGGATTAAAGTGAATTTAAAGGTGTTTAACTAATAGGTTAATTAGGCAATAAAATTTTCACCAATGCAGTAAGCTGTGTTCTGCAGCCACTTGTAGTTTATTAATGAACCATGAACCAAATAAGACGATTTATCAGTTAAAAGGCAATGAAGGATAATTCTTCAAAACTGTTCCCAAAATCCTAATATTTGCTATGATTCTTATTACTCCCAAGTATATAAACATGAAATACAAAAATGCTGTTAAAAGTATTAACTAATTTTGACTAATATCGGCTAAGATTTTAATTGTGAGTAATGGTCAAGTACTCACAATAATTACACTGTGTCAGATGCTTTACATTTAACACGAACAGGGATCAAGTGGATCCAGAGACATGGGGTTGCTTTGGTACTATTGCCCACATTTTTTAAGAAAGTGCATGCTAAGTAATAGATAATCAACCTAGAAGATTTGCCTTAACAGTACAATTATCCAATTTCTACTCTACATGGGTTTCTTAATTTTTAGTACATTTTGCACTTTTCCATTATCCTCCAATAATCTGACAAGATATTTCTACAAAAGCTGGAGACAGTGTAAATCTTGATGAGACAAGCTTGGTGGTAAAGAACTCCAATTTACCAGTGTTAAATATATTTGGATATTTCACAACCATCTCAATTAGAATTTCCATATTAAATAGAAAAAACAAAAAGATTAATCATCCTGAACACAATGTGAATTCACAAATGGAGATGTGCAATAGCTGTGATGGATCTGTGACAGGCTGAATGTAAATCTAGGACATGCTGGCATAAAACAGGTCAGGCTGGTTAGAAAGCAGATAGGACAAGAATCTTGGTTCCAAAAAAAAAATTTTTACTTCCACATCCTTACACACTAGAAAAATAAAAGTTGTCTAGGCACAATTTCTTGCGTATCTTTAAAATCAGAGAGCCAAAGGTGGCACATAATTGTAAAAGAGTAAATACTAGGCATTCTATATGACTGTAACTGAATGCTATAGTACAAGGCAAGTTAGGTATTCAAAGTTTTTAAGTACCAGCACAAGAGCTTAATATAGGTATATTTGAACACAGCATATTTTTAAAACAAAAGTAGCATGCTTAGTCTTATATCAACTCTTCTAATTAATAATTCTGAAACAACTCAATAAAATAATTCATTGCAAAAAATTTAAGAGGAAAACGTAAAGGCAAGGGAGCAGAATTTTCTCCTAATAGAAATAATAAGTTATTTTTCCTCATACTGTGGAAAAATAATTTAGAAGAAAGAAGACATCAAAACAGGGGGGGAAAAAAAAAACAAAAAAACAAAAAAACAAAAACAAAACAGGCCAAAAGATAAACAGCTCTGAAATATTAATAAAATAGAGACTTTGAATAAAAATGAGTGTCTGAAAGAAGAGTACATAGAGTGACATTAAGAAAAATGTAAAAGGTGAAGAAATAAACGTGAGGTATCTGGCACATACTTGAAAAAGAGGTGGGCGAGGGATTGTTGCCATATCCATAAATACGTTCAACAGTTCAGCAAAAAGATGCATTGCTATCTGTGAAAGTGCCTTTTCTGAAATCCCCCATTTTCAGTATTCCATAATTTTAAACCCTGCTGTGACCCATGAAATTTCCTGGAATCTCATTTATAAACTTAGTTGCAGGTACAGTAGATAACGAAAAATAGGTGTGAAAAAAAGGTTATTAGCATTCTGTCTCCTCTATGTCTGCACCTAAAACCAACCTAAATATTTTCTTCGAAGATGGTATTTAACAGGATGTAAGTCATATATTAGTTTTGTAAGAAAACATACATTTTCTAGTACTCCAAACACAAAAAGCACCTACCACCAAGACCTGTTTCCAGTCTCCTGCAGAACACCTTTTCCAGAATCATAAATGCACCCTTCTGGAAGGAAAGACCATGAAGGTGATGACAGGGTGTTACCTTTTATGTGAGAGAGGAGTTGGAATGCATAGAGCTCTGTTTGGAGTAGGTGATCAGTCAAGAACTTATGGGTCAGGATTGGCAAGTAGACCAGCATAGTGGACATCGCTGCATCTGTTTGCTATTGACTAGACGGTCTACAGAAGATGATGTAGATGAGACCTTCTTCAGACAATGGGAAGAAGCCTCACATTCACAGGCCCCAGTCCTCATGAGGGAGTTTATCTACCCTAGTATTTCTGGACAGATAACATAGCAGGGTACAAGCAATCCTGGAGATTCCCGGGGCACATTGATAACAACGTCCTAACACGGGTGTCTGAGGAGCAATCTCCGAGGCACTCTGTTGGACTAGATACTTAAAAACATGGATGGACTGTCAGGGGATGTGAAGATCAGTGGTAGCCTGCCTTGGCTGCAGTGACCATGAGATGGTGCAGTTCAGGGGAGATGAAGAAACAGGGCAAAAAGCAAGATCATAACACTGGACTTCAGGAGAGAAGACTTTTGTCCATTTGGGGGTCTACTTGGAAAAATCGCATGGGATACAACCCAATAAAGAGGGCTCCAAGAAAGCTAGTTGCTATTCAAGGATTATCACCTCCAAGCTCAAGCACGGCCCATCGTGACAAGCAGGAAATCATGCAAAGTCAGCAGAAGGCCCGGATGGAAAAAGAAGCAGATCCTCACTAAAGTCTGGCATAGAAAGGAAGGGTACAGGATGTGGAGGCAGGAGCAGGTAACCCAGGAGGAACACAGAGCTGCTTTCCAAGCACGTAGGAATGGGGTTAGGAAAACCAAAGCCTACCTGGTTTTGGATGTGGCTAGGGAAGTGAAGGGCTACAAAAAAGGACTCCACAAGTTCCACAAATCTGCTGCTCAGTGAGGCAGGGGCCTTGGTGACAATGGACATGAAAAATGCCTTCTTTGCCTCAGTATTTACTGTTAAGACTGTCCTTCAGTAATCCCAGCCCCCTGAGAACCAAGAGGAAGTCTGAAGCAAGGAAAACTTAAAATTTCAGTGGAAGACAATCAGGTTAGGGAACACTAAAACAAAGTGGACTTAAACAAGTCCATGGTGCCTTAGCAGGATGCAGCCACAAGTGCTGAGGAAGCTGGCTGATTGTCATTGTAAGTTCACTCTCAATTATCTTTGGAAGATCACAGTAATCAGGGGAGTGTCAAAGTCAGCTCAAGAAGAAAAAAATCCGTTTCACAATCTATGATTGAGTCTATACTTTCAACCCTCCTTCATCAATATGAACTGAAGTTAAGGTGAAATTATTTAAAATCTAATTGAAACTGTAGCACAAAATGCTTTTTTTGCTACAAGTATTTTTACACACTATCATGTTTCAGTAAAGGAAAACAGTAAATTTTCTCTTAAATTCATACAGAGATCTTGGGAGGGAAATATATTAGAAAAGCAGAAAAAAATTCTTGCTTTCAATTACAAAGTTCATAGATTCATTGTAATAAACACATCAAGGTATACTTAGCTTGCAAACAGAAGTAAGTCTGTCAGCCCCTGCTTCATTAGTTTCTCTGGAATGGAGATAACCTTTACAGTCAAAATGATATAAAATTAATTTCAAAAGTGAACTGCAGTTTGAAGAATGAGAATGATTACTCATGCTGTACTTTATTTTAAGTTCAGTATAATGGCAACAGACAAATTATTGGATGTTATCTTCCATCACTATCATTTTTTTCCCCAAGAGTTATCCCTCTAAATAAAAAAAATGGTCTCTTTATCGAAATAGGATAAAGACACATCTGTTTACATGGGAGTATGCTATATTTACTAGAGTATTAACACACACGGAATACTTTCTCCAGAGAAAGTTATATCTTCCAATACTGGATAAAAAATTTATTCATCATATGACCAATTAACATTAGGAAACATGACCATTTCACCCTGTGCTTCCAGGAGCTTGTATTGCTAGATATCCAACTGCAAGATTATTTATTGAAATTACTCTAGGGAATGAATGTTCATACAAGGCCCAGACTGCTTATGTACATTAAAAGGATAATACAGGTGTGTTTCAGAACAGGAAGCTTTCTTCCTGGGATCGTGTCCTCGGGTGTCAGCCACTGAGACTTCTCACAATATGGACAGCTGATCAATTACATACTGTAGGTCTAGCACTGGCTAGAAATGGCTAGCAGTCCTGTATGAACAACAAAACAGAGGTTGGGGAAGATAGGGAGCCCAGTTTGTTCTTCTCTCAAATGCTTGGAAATACCCATATTAAAGGCAAAATTATACTCCCCATTTGTCAACACTGGGTAAGAAAGAAAGAGGTGAAGGCAGACAGAAGCCACAGAAGGGTTGAGTTCATCCATTAGGTAAGCAAGGTCAGCAGCAAGTGGGGAAGTAGAATGAGGAATAAAAAACAGAGAAGGAAGAGGGGGCAAAAATCCAATGATGTAGGGAACTGGGAAGGAAGAGGTGCCTTAGGAAAGGTGCAAACCAGAAGAGTTACTCCTAACTCAGTTGTCAGTATTCTATGCACGGCAGCCGTCTGCAGCGGATGAAGTGACCAACACAGAGATGTCTTCAGGCATCAGGCATCAGCACTTTATTGAAGCTTTGCACTGCTTATATATTCTTTTTTCCTCCTCCACGCCCCAAGCACGCGGCATTCTTTCATTTTTGATTCGTTACCCCTTAGCACACACGTACCTAAACAATTGACATGATTGGATAATTGCACCTGTTCACAAGCCTTTCTTTTACTTCTGACTTGTTACTAATTACAGCTCACAACTCATCCCTTATCTTGTCTCATACACATTCTTGCTTGTTAGTCTGCTTTGTTTTATTTTTCACTCAAGGTTAGGAATTAATTGCTTAAGGCTGAAGCCACCTGCAGCTTCGGCTCTTAAAGCACCAAAAGCCGTCCTGTGTCCAGATCAGCTCCACATGGCATCATCCTTACAGGACAAGGTCCCTTAGAAGAAGTACAAGCCCGTGGACAAGATCACACTGGGAGTAGTGAGGAGGGCTGATATCTGTGATCAACTTCCCACTCCTCAATCCCTATAGCACCTTCTATTGACTTTTCACTGCTGTCCTTCTCTTCTTGGAACACCACTGAACTTTCAGCCCTCAAAACCACAGCTCTCCAAATCTCCTTTACCCTTCTCGGCAACCAACATCCCTACTTACAGCTGGGACACCTTCTGTCATGACTACAAAACTGAATTTTGCCACCATCAAGAGAAAATTAGTTACCTTGTTTCTTGTTCTTGGAATCACAAAAATGTAATGCCAAGTCTCCTCCAAGAGAAATTCTTTTCATTGTAGAAGTTCAGCATGTAACCACTAGAGCTAGTATTTACTGGTTCAGCCATTTATTTCATTAATTTGGAGATTACTGTGACATTGTTTGAATCTGAATCAAAGGTCTCAAGATATATTATGAAATATTATGAGGCTTAATTCAATTCTGAAAACAAGAAACTACATGAAGTGGGAGGGCAACAATTAGGACACAATTTTAAATACTAAAAGAAAGAAGAAAAAGGTAAAAGGATCCATATGCTAAAATCAGGCATCATCACATTAAGTCACATTATTTAACACTCCTTTTTCAACATCTTATGAATACAAGCAAATTTTTACATGCATTAGGTGAAATTTTTTATATGCATTCCATTTTATATGAATGTGTATGATGTATGAGTCTAATAAATAAAAACTTCAAATTAACAGGTAATATTAATCAGAATAAACTCATGTCTCAAAATTAGGAGGGAAGAAACTAGCCCAAAATCTCCAGTTTACCTTTTCCTCTTTACTTAACTGCACTTAAAGTATTTTCTTCATAATTTGAAGCTTTATAATTTAAATGTAACATTTGCACAGGTATTCAAATGAAAAATTCCCCAAACATCAACAATTGCAGAAATAAATAAATGAAACAACATCTAATATTAGCAATGATTGTACTTAGGCTACCATGCCATTTACTTCCAGCTAGGTGTTACTGCATGACCTAGTGAAGTTTCTTCAGATCATTATGTACTGATTTGTCAATATTTTCTCCAGTACAAGCTTACCTTTCTAAAACCATAATTTAAACAGGGAGTCTATCTGACCTGCTTTTTTATGCACAAAAATACAATTCAAAATGAAATTATAATGCTAAGTTAATTCATCTTTAATCATGCCTTTTTGCAACAACAGGAATATTGCTAAATAAAATAAGCACATTAAAGTCACTCTTTCAATAAAAATTTAAAAGACATTCCCTAAAAAAGACAGAACAAAAAAAAAGGATTCCAAAAGACAACATTTTTAATGCCTTCAAAACAACTATAGATTTGTTGAGTTAGAAGAATAGATGTCATTTGTCAAAATAAAAAGAGTCTATTTCAAAAAGAAGAATCACACCACATCAACTATATTGTTCTTTTAAAAAACAGCCTGCTTAACTTCCAGAAAGGGTTGATGATGGGAAAAAATGTGTATAACTGAAACTAGGATTTTCCAGCAGCAATGTAGCATTACTTCAAATGCAACTGTGTGGTAAATCAAAGACATAACAGAGGAAAAGCATGATCCAGTTCTCAGTGAATCATCAAAAACAGTTGTCTGTAGATAGACCAAACATCAGAAGTCTTATCAGCTAAACAATCTGTGCAAAGAATCAAGTTCCTACTCGGAGCACTAGAACCTAGGCACTATTTTTTCCTTTCTCAAATTAAATGTTTCCTCTCTGATTTGGAAACAAGAGTACATCACCTATTAAAGAGGATTTATTTCACTATTGATGTTTTTTCACTGTACTACAGATTGGGGTTTGGTAGTTTTAAAATGCAGCATTTATTCATTTCTACAACATGTTGCAACAGGGCTGCAGGAAAATTTTAGACTGATAGGATTAAAAGGGTCCCTAATTCTACATTATAGTCAAAACCACATATTAACCACTAGCACTAAATGTCTAGAAAATACGCAGTACCTCATCACTCAGAGAAGAGTTGAGGTGTTAAAAGTTAAGATTAATATATATGACTGTGATCAAAAAAAGGGAAAAAAATAAGACTGATATACTGACAAAAAAAATATAAAAATCAGACATACATTTGCATTTGTTTCCTTCCTGTCTAAATAAGCAAGCTTATAAGGCTAACATTGCATTTATGCAACTTCATGGTTGCAACACTGCACACAAGTCAAGGAAACTAAAATTACATTTCCCACAGCAACTTTAACTCAGTTATATTTTGTGTGCAGTTAGAATTATAGTATGTTATTCTGCCTCTTAAATACTACAAACACTGAAGCAGGAATGTGGGAATCATTACTCTAATTTTACCAGCTTGTACGAACTCGAGATCTCAAAGAGACCATTACGTTAAATATTCAAACAACTATATAATGCTAGTTAATAGCAATTTGTTCATCCTATTTATGAACCCACTGCTGCCCCTTTACTGTCTCTGGTTGTTGTAGTAACACACAGAAACAGCATTAAGAATGTGAAAATACTCCACGTTCTCTTCAATCCTGATTTTTTAAAGCTAATTTTATTTAGATGAAATACAGAACTTTTTACTTTTCTCTTACACAAGCATAAATGTGGCAACATTCCGTTGTCATACATTGGTTAAATTCTAACACTATACCAAAGACTTGGAATTCTGTCCCCTTCCCCCCAATTAGGAACAGTGATTATCACTCCCCTTCAATTCTTCCATTTTCAGTACTACCAAATTACATATAATGGGGATTTTTTACACCTACGATGAAGAAAATTTGCAACTAGTCCAGAACACAATTCATTTCATCAGCATGCTAACCCAACTCAAAGAAAACATCAGTAATATGCTTTATTCTCCTACCTTGCCTTTCAAAATATTTTTTAATATCAAAAAACCTGAAAGAATATTTTATGGAAACAATTTTGTGACAAAAAATACTGGTATCATAACTGTTACCCTTCACTGAGGCAGAAATCAATAGGAAAGGATGAAAAAAGAGAATTACTAGCTCAGTTGACAAAGAATAATGAAATCCTCTCTCAGATCTAAGCACAATAACTTCACAAAAAAAGAAGAGAGTCTAATCTAAATATTAGCTTGTTAAAGATTGAACTAACTGACTGGTTCTATTACCCCCAAACCAGCTTTTAAGAATTCTCTATGTCACAAGTGACAGAAGGCAGTTAATAAGTAAATACAAAGGTGCATGAAACAACACATTTTCACATAAAAATTAGTTAGAACCATCTCATGAGAGATTTGTTTTACATATTATACTCAAATATTAACATAGAAATTTCATTTAAGAGAAATTAAGTCAATGCGCACCTACAGCACCCATGCCAAAGTCAGTTCAGTTGCCAGTCCTATCCTGAGAGTTCCCAAAGCTATGCCAGAGTCACCACTATAGTCTGCTTTGAAGTTTTTCAAATCAACAGCCCTAATAACCAGCTGTTTCTACTGGAAAAAGAAATGCTAGCGAGACAGACATCTGTACTGTGTAGCTGCCAGATTTACTCAGTGTGTGGCCACAGGTGTTGACCCTAGTGTTGCAGGAGCCAAAGGAGAAAGACAAAATGAATTGGCATTAAAAGCTGTATTAACAGAAGGCATCTGATATTCAAGTTCCATAAAAATAATTTTAACTGTCAACTCTTAGAAGCACGACTCACTTTTCTGATTTTATTCTGGCTATATCCAGAAGACAACAAGAGGAAGTACATGACTTTTTCTACAAAGTTAAAGGTCATTACATTTTCATTGCCAGTCTTGAAAACTGTAGTACCTGATTGAAAGAGGTACGATACAGACAAACTGATACTTGTAAACCTCAGTAACATTTCCACCACTTAAAAATTTCTGTTTGAAAAGCATCATTAAAGTATTAAAAAATAAAATGCACTAAATCTATCGTCAAGAGTATATGATGACCATTAACTTTAGCCAGTATGATACTCCATAAATCAGAAGGTTTTTAAGCAAAACTTATAACATAGCTAAGCAAACATTTCTTTCATTGAGTAGGATGTTAGACACAAACAATAAAAAAAATATTAGATGACTATATTACCATAAGGAAGTATTGCAGGCAGGAACTGAATACAAATTATTACAGGAACTCTTAATTACAAATGGGAAGCAATGCAGTAGCTACTTTAAAACCATCCACAGAAGCAAAAACATTTTGAAACGTTGTAAGTCTATAGCATTTAGTTTGTCGTGCTGCAACACTGGGAGAAGGCTGAAAACTTTGATGAAAAATTTGTTCTGTACGTGAGACTTCACATATGTATTCAATAAACAATATTGATTTTTGCAATGGAAACAATTTTAATTCCATTGTCTAGCATCTAATTACACTTTACATATTTTTATTATGCAACACAAACTATTCCATATTCAAGTCAGCTAATACTTCACAAATTGTCCATAGCTACTCTAGAACATTCTAAGTCATAATGTTAAACATCTACTGTGCCAAGTGTTTTTATTTTCATCTGTTCTATGAACTAGATCATAATAATAACGAGTGATCCAAGTTACAATAATGTACTTACACAAGTGGGTTATTAAACCTATATTCCCATTAATGTCAAAAGTCAGGTTCTGATGTAAAGACCTTAGAAATTCTTCACATTCAAAGGGCTTTGGAGCAGGCCTGGAGACACTTAACAGAGTATTTGCTGGATACAAATATACTCTATACAAAAACTTTCCACAAAAAAGTAAGATACTACAAGAAAGAAATTACCTGGAGCACCTTGTAATGATCTTGATGTGAAATTACTTTTTCTTTTTTTTCCTTCAATAAATCCATCTCTAGAATACTATGTTTTTCCAGTAAATATTCTAATTCCTATAAAGTTTACAAAATAAAATACATGAAGTTACAAAGATTTGCAAATTGTGAAAATACAGATTCAGTTAATCACTCTAATTAATTTAATTTCTGAAGACTATGACATTTGCTGTCATAATATACTCAGAGATACAGGGCTGTGCAAGCAAACTCTGATTGCAGTCTTTAAATTGAGACAGTATTTTCAAGGAGTATAAGGTATTTAAAATCAAAGGCATGTCCTGGAAGGTATGTCCTATGAGAAGCGGCTAATGTCACTAGGTTTGTCTAGTTTGGAGAAAAGGAGGCTGAGGGGTGACTTCATTGGTCTCTACAACTTCCTGAGGAGGGAAAGTGGAGAGGGAAGCACTGAGCTCTTCTCCCTGGGATCCAGTGACAGGACACATGGAAATGGTTCAAAGCTGCATCAGGGTTCAGACTTGACATGAGGAAGCATTTATTTATCAAGACAGTGGTCAAACATTGGAAGAGGCTTCCTAGAAAGGTGGTCGATGCCCCAAGCCTGTCAGGGTTTAAGAGGCATTTAGACAGTGCCCTTAATAGTTTGCTTTAACTTTTGGTCAGCCCTGAAGTGGTCAGGAAGTTGGACCAGATGATTGATGTAGGTCCCTTCCAAGTGGAATTATTCTATTCTATTCTAATTATTTCCATATTTTTAATAGCCTGTTCTGTCTTTGTACATTTGAAAAGCAGCACATTACATGTACTTGTAGCAATAGTTTCACTAAAAAGGCAGAAATCCCATTACATAGAGCCGTAACGATCTCTACCAACAGCTCCAAAATGAATAAAATTTTAAAATATTCTGTGATCCTGCAGAGAGCCAGTCTAGAAGCCTGCTCAGCATGAATCAACAGAGAGTAAGGAGAATGACAATACTGACAATTAACTGCAAAATAATTTGCTATACAAGGAGCTAAAGATTTTTATTTTTTCTCTAATGCAGCTGTTGCTCGTACCCAACTCATTCCTACTACACATAAGCTGTTGGCACCCTTTCAGTTGCTCAAGAACAACTATTTCTGCAGCCATGCAGGAAGTCAGCATAGAAACAAATGATCTGCCAGATCAGTGTACAAAGGCACAACTGAGAGGGTCATTAGCAGGACAGAAAGAGCAGGTCTGCTTAGTTCAATCCTGCTTTTGGACAAAATAAAAATAGTTCTTGATATTCAAAGTCTTTGATTCAGCTTCAGAGATAGAAACTGATTATGCAACACTTCTTCAATTCAGAGCCCAGCTCTCAACCTACCTCCTCTTAGTCTGAATTCATGCTTCCCTACCAGCCCTCCCCTATACACCTAATTCCTAGCAAAATCAATCCTTTCCATACCTTCTCATCTTTGTCTCTCATTACTCATCCTCATTATCATTTCCAACAAGCCATTTCCTCCTTCCCTAGCACCTTGATAGCCATGAAGGAACAATATTAAGAACAGTAGAAATTAAACTTACTCTCCCATGCCTCAGTGACCTTTTGCTAACTCACACTCTTAACTACAGGCATAGTCCTGCTTGGTACTCTACCATATTCAGGTCAGAAGGAATATAAAGAATTTAGTTACCAGAGCTCTAAGAAAGGGAGAGGGAGGAGGGGAGGGGAAAAAAAAAAAAGTGTGTTATGGTCGTAAAGATAGCCAAAGACATTTTCAACTTCAGTGATCACACACTCCCCAAACAGAGCACTGAAACAGGCTGCCCAGGGAGGTTGTGGATTCTCCTTCTCTGGAGACATTCAAAACCCACCTGGACGCTTTCCTGTGTAATCTCATCTAGGTGTTCCTGCTCTGGCAGTGGGAATGGACTAGATGATCTTTCGAGGTCCCTTCCAATCCCTCACATTCTGTGATTCTGGGATGAGGGAATCACTATAGCTTCTAACCACACAGCTGCACACTAAGAAAACTTGACAATTTTTTTTTCTTTTTTTTTTTTTCCTTCCAGAAAAAAGTTTCCTGAAACTTTAGAAAAATTGAGCCTAAAATAGAAACCAAACATGAAAAAAAAAGTAATTTGTCTAAATTTGGCCAATTTCTCCAGAATTTGGCTAATTTTTACAAAAAATGCATTGCAAATCTCTGCCAGCTTCAACTATATTTAAATCTTATATAAATGCCAAACATTCTCATTAAAAAATATTCATACCTTTTTAATTTTTAATTTTTCTTCTTCAGCAGTACAAAGCTTGATTTCTAGGTTTGCAACAGCTTGTTGAAGGTAGCTCTTTGTTTCATTTGTTCTCTGTGTCTCAGCATCAACCAAAGCAATGGTTGATGTAGCTGAAGTCTTGTCTTCAATTACATTCAAAGAGGCAACTGGAATATCTGCTTGAATCTAATTCGTACAAGAAACAAAGTGGTAAAGGAAATGGTAAAGGAAATTTAACTTTCCAGTCAAGTAAAATTTGATTTCCAAATTATATTACAGAACTTAAGAACTGTAAATACTAAGGTTACTTTTTGAAACCACACTTCTCTGAAATTGGCCACGCACACTCTCGTATGGAGGGTGTGCTGGTAAAAAAGAAAACTCCAACAATGGAAACAGTAGCTAGTAATTCTAGATGGAGTCACATCAATCCTTCTAATCTCCTCAACTGCTTTTCAATAATATCTTAGGAGAAGGCTTTACGAAGGGGGATGGCATAGATAACTCAGTTTCCAATGAGGTCAAAATACTCAAAAGAGGTGAAAAGAGGCAGAAGTGAAACTGAATTATCTGTCTCAAAACATCAGGGACATAAACTCTCCTTGGATTAGTCACTCCATGTTTTCACCCAATCCAGATTACAAACAGTAGCCATGGAAAGGGAATACAACCTTTTTGTGCTAAAATAAATAAGTAATCTTGAGGCTAGATCAACAGAATAAGAGTAATGGCATATGTCTACAGCATTTAGTTAATGCTATTTCAGAAATACAAAAACTGAAACAGAGGCTTCTAGAATACACAACCCAAACCAGATGAAACACTGATAATAAGCCCATATTTTCAGAAAAACGCAAAAATAAATCAAGTGAGGTTTAAAATATTTTGTGGTATAATTAACAAAAGCCAAAGCTTTTTTTCCATATTAAAAAAAAAAAAGAAAAGAAAAAAAAAGAGGCAAAGGCTTGTTTACATCACAAAGGAACTTCAAAGGAAAAAGCTGGTAAATTTATTTCATCTGCTACTTTTTCAACAACAATTTGAAAGCCAAGAGTGCTTGAGATCTGGGGAGGGATGGTGAAAGGAACATCTCAATGTGTTTATTAAGAGAGGTTTGACTGATCTGATTTAATCCATTTCCTTAACATCTTTTATTCTAAACAGACACTCAAATAATAGGCTTTTCAATAAATATCTTTCAAAGGATTCCAAGAAAGAAACAAACAAAAATAGCTGAGATCTTGACTGCACATGGATACATAAATCCAGGAGACAAAACAGCCAGGAACAAAACTGCAGTTTGTGCTCTGAATTCCTCTTCTGTAAGAAGTAAAGAGAAGCTAGATTCTACTTCTGAATACTACTTAAAATTAGAATCAGGCACTGCAAAAAATTGAGATGCTGGAACCTGAAACATTGAAGCTTTTTTTAACATGAAACCTGAAGAGGCTCTGGAGGCACAATTATAAAAGAATACAGCTCTTTTAACATCGTCTTCTAACAGGGTGAGAATATTATTAGTTTTATGCCCACCATTTTCCTTTAGTTTTATCCAAAGGTGTAAAGTCTGATCTCCATTTCAAAATAATGTTAAAGGACCTCCTCTCAACTCCTTTTCTTCCTTTAGTAACATTTCCTAATGTTGTATTTGTTAATTTATATTATTTGCTGCATTAAAAAGAGATTTTATGGAACCATGGGTCTGTCAGTAGTTGACCAGAACAAGATGAGAAAGAAAAACATGACCTACAACTAGAATTTGCACACATAATTATTCAGAAGTAACAAAGTTTATTTCTTATTTTTAATAAGATTACCTAACCAAATGATTTTTTAATTTTTAAAAAATACACCTAAATCTTAGTATTCTCGAATATCTAAAATGCTCTTTACAGAGAATGCACAAGCTAAAGCTGCTTGCCTAGCTCAAACAAGAAAGGGTACAGGTTATTCACATTTCACTGTTAGCCAAAATCAAAAAGGGTATGATCTGTTCAGGCTGAAGAAAAGCACATTTTGATCACCCTGCCAGTAATAGAACTTTACTTATCAAAACACTGTCCGAGAGACAGATGAAGAGCTTTCAACACAGAAAATTACCCTGGCTGGCATCAGTCAAAAGAGAAAACAAACACTCCCCCCTCTCAAGAAGAAAAAAAACCCAAAACCACAACTTCTGGATTTCTAAGAAAATTTCTTTCATATCATTTGCACCTGGGCACCACTCCTCCTCACTTTTTACAGGCTTTCCCCAGAACATTAGGCTGGGAACAAATAAAACCAGTAACTAATTAATTATTAACACTGAACTATTGGAGCTGTATGAAACACAGTCTTCCCGGAAGTGTGAACATACAGGTGCTGTTCAAAGGAAAATCTGTAACAGTCAGTTTAATCAAAACAAGTACTTGGTACAAGTTGTCTAAATAGCTCTAGACAAATCCTTTTATATGGTCAGATTATGGAAATCTCACTTAATTGTGAAATTCAGCTTTCATCATGAGTAGCCCTTGGACTTGATGAGACTACCTGAAGAATAATAAACCAAGTAAGTGCTGAAAACAGGAGGGTTGCAAACTAGCCCAAAATATTGTTTGGTTCAAAGAAAGACAAGAGCACTTCTAATTCAAGAATATACTACTATGCATCCTGAAACCAGAAATACTACAATCAATAAACTTGTCCAAATAGGTATCACTGCAATCAATGGCAATAAAAATTCACTTGGGAGGGTAAATATATTTAATTCTTGTCCACAGCAACCTGTCATTCTTGTGCTGATGTTCAGGCAGAAATTCTTTTCCATCCCTTGCTCATCTAATAATTTATTTAAAAGCTAAACACTTTCACTCCCCCAAAAGAAGCTAAGATCAGTTGTCAGCAGTAGTGCAGCCACAAGAAGAGATCAAAGTCACACAACTACAACTGTGTTAGATCACAAAAAAAAAAAACAAAAAACAAACCAACTTTAAAAGTAATAGAGGGAAAAAATAAGAGTAAAATATAACAGAATAAAAACTTCCTAAAATTTATTTACTTATAACTAAAGATTAAATAATTCTCTAATCCTAAAACCACTTGAGAAAACATACAAGTATGGCATATATGTACAGCCGTAAACTTTACAATTTAACAGTTACAAATTTTTTTTAGAGAACCTTCCTGCTATTGTTTCTTACTTTCATGCCTAGCACTATCAGCATGCCTTTAACTTTTAATAACTCTTTAACAAACTTATCTCTCAGTCCATATCAAAGTAGTATAGTGTATCTCAGTTATAGGATTTAAATGTTATAGGATTTAAACATTCCAGATATTGGAACAGGTTGCTCAAGGAAGTTGTGGATGCTCCCTCCCTGGAAGTGTTCAAGGCCAGGTTGGATAGGGCTTTGAGCAATCTGGTCTAGTGGAAGGTGTCTGTGTTCACAGCAGGGGGGTTGGAACTAGATGATCTTTAAGGTCCCTTCCAACCCTAACCATTCTATGATTATTTTAAAACTATTTTATTTCAATGTCTGTATCACAGAAATACAAGAATCTTTTGCTCTTAAAAGACAATTCAATCTAAATTTGCATAGAAAAGACATAATGCTAAGATATATAATACATCAAGTTCCCACACTGAAACAAAAATTGTTGTCTTACCTGTTCTTCAAGAGCAGCTGCGTTTATAATATTGTTGGCTGTTTGAATAGCTGTTGCTACATTATCACCTGATAAACTGAATTCAGGAACCAGGCAGGAAGAAGGCACAGAGTGCTCCAGAAGAACATCACGAGATATATGAACTTCAGATACTAATGCAAGAAATAAAAACAGAAAACATGCACATAATATGAAGAAGCATTCAAAAATTAATTCTGTTTCTGAAATCTATACCTAGTAAAACCTGTCACACTAGTAACAAGTATAGCTATGTTAATGTAAGGTTACATACCTCTTACAATCTAACTGAATAATTCCATACAAAGTTCCTGTATTTTTGAGTACTATCACCTTAAGGACATTCAAAATTGTTCAGTCACACTAAATTTAGACTTGTAACTTACACAGAGGTTTCACAAGACGATTGTCATCAAAAGCAGCAGTTTTAACTTTTCTCTCTTTCCATTCACATAACCTTTCAGCTTTAGCACGATCTTTAATCAGTTTAAGCCAACTGTAAAACCATACTTACAAGTTCTCAAATTTTATAAGTTTTAAAGGTAAAAAAAAAATCCTCAACTGTCTTAGAAGACATATATTAACAGCTTACAAAGACAGGTGATAAAAGCAGTTTTACATTTTATGAGATCAAAAAATAACAAAGTAAATAACTTCTAGCTAATAAAACATAAGTAAAATAATACTAGAGGGAACATAGCAATTTCCAGCTATGCCATAAAAATCCTGAGCAGTGGATCGTCATTATCAACATGGCACAACAGAAACTTGAGCACTTTTACAAAAGATTCAGACATAAACTAAATAAAAAGGAAGAAGAAGAGAAAGCTCTATATTCATTTCTAATTTAACAGCAAAGTCCTAAAAACTTTGATATGGCCAACTACAGGTATGCCTTTGCAGTAGACAAAAAGTATATCCAATTGCTTTAGAAAAAGCAGCTCCCATTATTGTTAGAAATTTGGTAAAATGTAAAAGATGCCACTGGCCCAGAGCAAGGCTCACCCTCTCTATATCACTGTTTAGTAATGTACAAGTATGCATACACAGGGCAAACGTGTATACATTGGCCTAAAGGCATTCAAAAGGACACACTAATCCTTCAATCCAGGTGCTCTGTGCCCCACTTCCTTTACCTCCCAGTTCTGGGATTCACATTAACATAGAGGAAACATGCAAACCTCATCTAACAAAAAGAAGAAAGAAAACAGACCACAAGACAGAAAAATATGAGGATGCTAATTCCAGCAATAGTAGATTTGGACACCTGGAGGGGGGGGGGGGG
>NW_010300076.1:56242-82325 GCF_000700745.2 Antrostomus carolinensis | reverse complement strand
TCTCTAGTCTGACTGATTCAGTGTTTGGATATACTCTGTACAGTGAGGATCCTCTTACTCTGAACCAAAGCCCGTCAAAGCCAATTCCAACATTTGACAAAGACCTTCAAGTAATGTTCTGTTTCCCTCAAAAGCGCTTTAAAGGTTTGTAAGAGTCTGAGAGTTATGATGTAGAAGTTTACTTTCCCTGCAGATCAGGAAAACATTCAGTATATCTACTGCATGTGAGAGCCTTTCTGCGTCTTCATTCCCTCCCCTCATTTCTGCAAAGACTCAGTTTGTAATAAATTGGAAAAAGTTCACAGGCCTTTTGGGCCAATAGCATTCCAAAAATTCTTGGGTCCAACATATTTCAATATGCAAGAGGGATGTCTTTGCCGAAACTCCCTCTGTCATCTAGATTAATCTCCTGTTGTTTTACAGTTCCTAAATGAATGATCCAATTTACTACAAATCTGAGAGAGTGTGAGGCTGCTTAATGCCCAAGAATAAAAAAACCCATGAGGTAGAGAGGCAATTAAAAAACAAATCATTGCCTTGGCTTGTACTTTATCTCACTGCACCAGCTCTTTTTATACTCTGATTCAGGAGGCAGCATGTTGACACAGCCCAGACTTCATGTTCTTACATGAAAAAACAACATTTTAAATTAAACATACTCACCGACTTTTTCGTAGTGACAAGCCTGCTGCAGTTTACAATGTTATTCATTCTCCTTAAAACTGAGTTTCTTATCTTTTTCCCAAGCAAAAGCTTTTGTTCTCAAATTCATAGTTTTATCTATCTGCAGTATTTGTGTTGGTTCACAAGAACAGTATCATATTAAGGTTCCTAGTTTTCCTTATGAATTATGTGTTTGGTTAGACCTCATATTAATACCCTGGTCATTTTCACTTCAGCCATTGCAACAAGGAGCCGGTCCAAGGGGATACTCTGCTTCAGCCCAACAGCACCAATGTCCTGTAGAATGCTCCTAGTGGTGATGGGTTCTTCTCAGACAAAGGCATAATACAATATACTCGCTGGAAGACAAAGCTAGTAAGAGGCCAATTTCAGTTTGAACTGGTCAGAGGGATTCTACTGAAACTGCTTTTTCTTTTATTTTCCTTTTTCTCCTCTCCTCTCCTCTCCTCTCCTCTCCTCTCCTCTCCTCTCCTCTCCTCTCCTCTCCTCTCCTCTCCTCTCCTCTCCTCTCCTCTCCTCTCCTCTCCTCTCCTCTCCTCTCCTCTCCTCCTTTTCTCTATTCTCCTCTCCTTTCCTCTCCTTTTCTCTCCTCTCCTCTCCTCTCCTCTCCTCTTCTCTCCTCTCCTTTCAACACCAGTGCTGCTTGCAGACTTAGAGAGTCTCCATGTGGGCACAACTCTTAGGTGCTCTCAAAGCCCTCCTGTGATGTTAAGACCGTCTGCACACTTTCTAGTGAAGTCATTTGGTGGCTAGGAATGTCTTCCCGAAAAATGCACTGCACGTGAGTTTTTGCTGAATGTCAATGTAATGAAAATCAGTTCTGAAAGAGCATGTGCACCAGAATGAATATGGACAGTAGAAATGAGATTCTGAAGAGTAACAAGGGCATTAAAATATACTAGGTGATCTCTTTGTTTGGTCAAAACATCTCCAGTGACTGAACTGCTTACAAAGAGTTACTGCAGATAGTATTTAGTGCATAGTTGCCGCTTTAAGCCTGTTTGGAAAATAAACAATATGCTTTTGCCCTGCACACAGACCTAGACATAAGCAGAATTTGTCAGATTCACCCTGAATTATTCCTTGACCTCAAGGCTCCACTTTCACACCTGTTAAGTGCACAACAAAACTCCCCTTGGGTTCAGTGCTGAAACATCAAGTTTGTACTCTGGATGGTGTGTGGGGACCATTTTATTAAACATGCTAGGACTTACTGCCAAGGTAGACTTTTCCATCCAGCTGTTGAGCAGCTTCAGGAAGGCGAAAGTGTACTTTTGCTGGGCCTGAGAGAATATGATCATTTGGCAGCTGAGTGTAAAGGGAAGAGGTCCACTAAGCTGAGAAGTTAGATTAGAAATTTGATTTGCTGAAGATAATGTAAGCTAAAGTGCATCTGGTCTAGTATTGTAGATATAAATGCAATCCAAAATATTAATTTGGCAGAGGTGGGGTTGATTGTCATGTCACAGAGAGAAAGCTGTAGAGGAATTCTGCCCTCACTGAAGTGAGTTGTAGTGATGCCATTTGTACTGTATTTTCCTCCATCAGGATCTCATTGGACAAAGGTGCCCCTAAGGGACTGTACAAGGTATACATTGCCGTAGAGATAAAGACCATGATTTTCTGTCTATTGGCAGATACAACCTAAGTACCTGAGGTAAAAAGAAAAAAAATGCAACGAATGTCTCCAATTCCTCAAAGCTCTGTTCATCAGTGGTTTATTTTTCCAGTTACATTCACATTGGACATATTTAACTATTCATTTGAAAGAGTATTTCTTCTCAGATGATGTTGGTGTGGGTGGATTTCTGTGTGAGGCTGCAAAGGCTCACAACATTGCTAGCTGTAAGTTTCATTCCTCCAGCAAACTCTCCATCAGCATTTAAAATCCTGAATGATGAACATTATCAGACAGCAACCACTCTCTTGTATTCTTTCTTCTCCAGTGAGCTCAGATCCAGATCTCTAGGACAAGCCTGAAACAAACTTTTATGAAGAATAAAAAAAACTCTACCCTAAAACCTCTTCTTTATCCCACAATGTTAGTAAGTAAAGAAGATTTTGCAAGCAAGTTGAAACATAGGCAGAACGCTTATATTCTTCTGTAAATTACAGCCTATTACTTACTGCTTAGGGATTAGCATACAAAAGCAATGTCTCTTTTGATTAATTTTCTTTAAATTATATTAACTGTTTCTAGAAAACCTTTTAATATGAGAGTGATATTACCAGCTTTCTCTCTGCGTTTCATAATGAAGTAAACAAGCCCAAAGACCACTCTAAGCTGTGCAAAGGCTTTTGAGAAAAACACTTTGCAGGCTATCTGACAGCCGGGGTAACTTGAACTGCCAGGATTAATTTTTCTTAGAAAATCTGGAGTAAATGCATCACAACTTGTTCACTTAATGTAAGTATACTTCTGGGCTTAAGAGTAAATCTGACCTGAAAATTCATGAATCATAGTCCACGGACATCTGGGCCAACAGTGAGGCAAAGCTGAGCAAAAATACATTTGCAAATTCTCTCCTTAGCTCTAATTCATATAATTTAATAAATGTTTACTAGAGTATTAATGGATCTAGTAAATCATGCCAAAAGATGCCTATGGAATTAATTTTCTAAAGCAATTGGATATTAATATTTAATTTAGTATTTTGTTGTATCAGTACTCAAAATAAAGTCTCCAAATTGCCAAGGAAATACAGAGGAAATCATCACCAAAGGCAATGGGGATGTTCACACTGGAACCAACCTCTCGCTTAGAGGTCCAGGCACCTGCTGGCCACGAGGGTGCTACATCCCCACAACACTCACTCACTCACTCTCTCCAGTATCTCTGAGCATTGCTGATGGTGTTCACACATGACTGTTTCAACGCACACCTCCTCTAGGTACTTGGGATTGCATTTGTTTGGGGGCACTGCATCATACTGTCAAAAAACTTCTCTAGAAAGCAGACTGTTGTCAGGTGCTTATGTTAGGCGGTCCAGCTGTCCATCAGGAAGGCTGTTGTTTGAGTATAAGCAGTGGAAACCTCTTATCTTTTTGACTAGAGGAAGAGTGTGCTGCTTTCTTAGGCTGCTTTCTTAGGCTGCAAGTGTTCCCAGCTAGTAAGGAAAGACTGAGAACCACAGTGTGTGTTGGGGCAGTCTCAGCCATTTCAGGGATAAGACCTGTTCTGAGTCCCACTCTCACCACCTGTTAAGTCAGCCTAAATTTTGAGTCTCTAAAATCTGGGTTTTCAAGGTTTCTTTCTTACTGTTTCAGTTTTTCAGTTAAAGAGGAGATGGGACAGTATGGGACAGTAGTATCCAGCTGGATGCAGAAAGAGAGTATTCTGCATGTGTCACGGGTTTTGGTTTTATTTTAGTTTTGTGATTTCAGAGGCAGCCCAGTCTTGACCTCTGCTTAGTGCATAATTGAATTGCCTCCGACTGCACTGATTGATGCCATCCTAGGAAATTGTTTAAGTGGCTGGAATCCAAATTCCCAGGACCTCTGGAGACTTTCCTGATCTGTTGTTATACACACTGAACTGATCAAAGCTTGCCTTCAGTTAAGAACCCCATTGATACATTTTATCTTAAATACCTCTTGGAAAGGCTGGGCATACCCCTGCGAGTGGCTTGTACCCTCTGCTCAGCACATCAGCTCTTTTGAGGCACTGGTGCCATGGTCTTGGGTTTTGCAAACAGCCAGATTCTGCCTGCTGGTGAGAGGTGTTTTGCAGAGCAGCTGGAGAGGATGGCAAACAAAAATCACACTGCCTCTCTGTTTCCTCTCTGAAACAGAGACTACTTTGACAGTCTTTGGTAAAGTATTTCCACTACACAGCTGCTGTCTAGAGGATGAAGACTAGCTCACTAAGCTGACCAAAGAGCAAAAGGAGATTGGTAGGTGCCAGGCATGGTGGGAGAGGGAGGAACTCCACTCCAGGTGCCTGCTTGACCTCATTCTCAGAAGTTGCACTTTAAACAGCAAAATAATACTTTGCTATCTCAGACATCATTTGGATAGAGAGGATGCCCACCAGTTGAGCTGCCGCAGCAGCAGGTTTGCAGTGTGCTGCTCAGGGAAGGTGGGAAGGAACACAATTCCCCGGTCACCTTTGCTCCTGTGGTGCAAAGTTTATGAAGTGTGACTGAACAGAAAGCTGAAATTCTTTAGGGATAGGGCATGGTTCAGAAAAAGTCAAGGAAAACAGCATGCCTGTTGGTGATCCTTGTAGAGGTTTACCAAATTAGCCTCTTCATAAGGGAAAACTAGCAGCTGTTGATGTAAATTCATTGCTTTCCCTCCTCCTTTGCTCTGCTAGAGATTGCTACAGGTGATTTTTTTTAAATTAATTAATTATTTGAGTGAAAGCAGCGATGGACCAAAGCCAGAGTGCTTTCTACTCCAACTTCACACATTGTTTCAAAGATTCTTGCATGGATTGATGTTGACAAAACTGTTGTTTCTTGCACAGGTGTTAAGGCTGCAGTTACCTCATGCTATTTTATGGAACTAAAGCAAGCTGCAATACTGCTATACCCAGCATCCATCTTACTGTTTTATCCACTAGCAGAAAAGCATTAGGAAACATCCTCAAATCAGCTTTTATTCTAGAAACAGTACCAAATAGAAATGGCTGCACAGCCAGGATCCACTGTTTATGAGACATTATTTGTTTCTTTTAATTTGATTTCTTCTATTTCAAGCAGAAATCTGTGAAACAGAAATCAAAGAAAATTTTATTTCATAAGCACTTGACGGCAATATATTTGAACCAAAATATTCCCCTTGCTTGGCAGCTGCTCCAAAGGACCATGATATTCTTGTTGCCAGCAATGAGGTCTGTGGAGCAGCAAGAGATCCCTCAGGGTGTCTGTCTTCTGTGCATCCCTGCTGTACACATCACTTCAGAGGAGCCTAAAACTTCTGGCTTCTCCATCCCAGCTCCCTCATGGGAACACTGGCATTTCTAAGAGCCCCATTTCCAGCTCTGGCTTAGGGATTTCAGGATATTACTCTAGAGGCTGGAGCAGAGTGTGGTCAGGTTCTGCACCTTCAATTCATTAATTCAGTACCGAGGAACCAGAAGAATATTCAAGAAATCAAAATGTCAAAGTAACTGGGCAAGAGTGAAATGTCATTCTCTTATGTTTCTGCTTTACTTGTTGTAGGCTTTCTGTACAGAGCATTTTACATTATTTAGCTCAGAACAGAATGTGCATGCTGCAAACTGTGAACATTTATGCAGCCTTAGATGTATCAGGCATAGATTTTTATTTACCAATGAGATTTATAAAACAAACCAGTTACCTCCAAACATGGCATAGTAGCATTCACTCTTCTTCTCTGAATAATCCCAACTCATGCCTACCAGGGCTGACTTTGATTTTAGCATTAATTCTGAAGAATGATTTAATTTTGGTTTTCCTTTGCAGTGCCTGGGCTGCAGGTGTCTGATGAAAATATTCCTGAGGTAAATGTTACTATTCATGGTCCCTGTGTTCTCTCTGCAAATTATTCACCTTTGTGTATTGTAGAGGGTGATTAAAAAAGCATTGAGAGTGATCCGAACATTTGTTTATAGTAGCATTGTACATCTAATTCCTCTCTTCCTGGTGATGTTCTCAGATGTGTAAAGTGACTGGATCTTTTCCAGGCCCTTCCATACAGAAGTCCTTCCAGCAACTCATTACTGACTTACAATAGGTATGATAGAATGATTAGACTAATTGTTGGCTTGGATTATGATTTACAGGCTTTCCTACTTTAATTTAAATGCATACAATGTAGAGTGTAACAACCACACAATTACACAGATTCTTTCTTAAAAATTGCCCAGCAGGGATGGATGATCCCCATTGAAATTTTCTGTAGAAAATTGTAAATACGTGAGCAGAGCTGCAGTTTCAGCTTCTCTCTATTTTCTTCCACAGCTGAGGAATATGTCTGTAAGCCTCAGGATACATTTGCATGTCTCTGAACATACCTTTTTTTGTGTTAAGAATTTAGCTGCACAGCCAAGTTGAGTTGACACTACATAATAAGACTGAGATGTAACAGTACTGATCTCTGTTGATGTCAAGAAAAGACCTGTAAATCCCATAGGACTGAGTCTGAATAAATTTGGGGATTTTCATATAGTTTCAGAAATTTCAAGGCAAAATTATAGTCTAAAGGATAAGAATTTTACTGACTCTGCACTGTAAAACTGATGGATATCCTGTTCTTCAGTTGATGCTTGAATAGATATGTATTTTTATTTCTCAGACTCAAATGTTAGTAAGCCAGCTAGCAAGCTTACTTCAGATTGATTGAACCTGGAACAACATCTTTCACATAATCAAGTTATTTCACAGTTGACGTTCAGGAAGTGTTTGGTTTTTTCATTGTTTTACTTTTTCTGTTCCAGGCACAGATGAAGCAACACTTCAGCAGAAAATCTGATGAGTCTAAGAAGGAGCTAGTCCTGACTTACATGCATGTGCTCACCTGTGTATGCTTTTTCAGATGAGCTTGGCTTATGCTTCTGACCACTGTACTGGTGCAGGCGTGGAGTGCCCAGCATATAGAAGAAACAAATCTAAGCTATCAATGCAGCATAGACATCTCCAGAAAACTTATCAATAATCTTGAGGGCTTCCCCCCTCCCCTTTTCTGTTCCTCATACAGTTTGTCATTTCAGTGGTGTGTCCTTGTCTGCTGTTGATCACATAGTATCTAGTGTTATCTTTGCAACAGTTACCTGGTCGATTGTTTTCAATTGCCCTGAAAAGACTAAATACTTTCTTCTCTCTCCTGGGACACTTTTACCAATTCTTTATCTTTTAAAGCTGCTTCTTTGAGCTGAAATCCCTCCAGATAGTTCTTAAAAGGTCAGTATTTTTTGTCCAGATAATTTACAACAGTTATTTAACAACTGTGAATTTCTTTTTCTTTTTCTTTTTCTTTTTCTTTTTCTTTTTCTTTTTCTTTTTCTTTTTCTTTTTCTTTTTCTTTTTCTTTTTCTTTTTCTTTTTCTTTTCCTTTTCCTTTTCCTTTTCCTTTTCCTTTTCCTTTTCCTTTTCCTTTTCCTTTTCCTTTTCCTTTTCCTTTTCCTTTTCCTTTTCCTTTTCCTTTTCCTTTTCCTTTTCCTTTTCCTTTTCCTTTTCCTTTTCCTTTTCCTTTTCCTTTTCCTTTTCCTTTTCCTTTTCCTTTTCCTTTCTTTTCCTTTTCCTTTTTTTTTCCATTCAGGCCTGCTTGACAATTTCTGTTACAGGCTGAAGATCTGGATTTGGTTCTTTGGAGGCATCATGAAGGAAATCCCAGCGAGATTTCAAGGTAGGTACAAGTTTGCCTGAAATCCCATTGTGGCAGCCTCTGGATTTGATGAGTACTGCTGACACAGATTGAGGCATCATGAAGGGAATCCCAGGCACACACTGAAAATACAACTTCTCTGTCATGCTAATGTTAATGTTCTTTCTCCTGGTGACATCCTCTCACTTCTTCCCACACCTGCACCTCAAACTCCCACTCTATATAGGCTTTCTTTGTGCATGATTAGTCACTGCCTCTTCCTGCCAAAATAAACCTACCTACATTTTTCTTGTTATCATGTCTGCAAGGGCCCTGAAATCCTCTCCAACTTGGTTCATTTGAGCAGTTCATCCCTTTTCATTTCTTTCTTCTTTGCCATTAGAAGCCGTTCATTACAGGGCCTGAGAGGTCAGGAGAGAAGAGAAAAAGTTGCATGTGCTGTGCCCTCTCAGTCAACTGTTTACTAATGGTAGGTAAAACTTTTGCAAAGAGCTGTGCTCAATATTAAGCCATTTCAGTGTAGCTTTAGAAATTGCATGGCTTTTTTGAATCTTGCTTTGCAGTTTGGTGGTAAAGCGGAGCTGTAATCCAGCAAAACTGAGATTATGACAATGAAAACATTTCATTCTGACACTCCGAAATTTCAGCAGTTTTGTGGTTTTGAAGGCAATTTATGATTATGAAAGTACTGCAGAGCCATGCTGCCTTACAGAATGCAAAAAAAAAGGGGGGGAGGCACAAATAACTTATAGAATATTTCCTTTTAGTTGTTATGAAAATTTGTTCTCTCCTCCCTCCTGAGGAACAGCATTGAGTGTTCAAGCTGAATTGCAAACAGTTGAACTGTAAGTAGATAGAAAGGATGGACACTAGTAATAACACAACTACAGTAGTCTCAGTGCCAGACTCCAGAAAAATTAATTGCATCTTCAGAAGATACAGGTGGAATCTGTATTAACATTTTTTAATTCAAACATCTTTTTCTCAAAGTGGCTGATAGCTGTTGCGGAGAGACCTTCCAAACTTAGGGAATATGATCTGAGATGACTGATCCTTTTGTAAACTCACACACTCAAAGTCTCCGTATAGTAGAGGAAACGTGGTCCAAGACACCACCTGAGCAGCTCATCTGAGAGCACTGGTGATTTCTGGCTGTTGCAAGTCACTTTGAGATGACAGAATGTAACAGCAGCTTTGCTTCAAAGGAAGTCTTAGACATGGATGTTTTTGCTGTTACATCTTAACTGGCCCAACAGACTACATAGTCAGTGCAAATATTCAGACAGGCTGCATGCAGGAAAAATTGCTGTATTTAGTAATAATTTTGTCTGGTTATATTTTAGAAATAGATGAGAAAACAAAGCGAGGGGCACGTGTCAGGAATAAATCACAGAATTACCTAGATTGGAAAAGACCTTTAAGATCATCAAGTCCAGTCATTAACCTCACACTGACAAGTCCCTGACTAAACCATGTCCCTAAGCACTATGTCTCTCTTCCTCCAGGGATGGGGACTCCACCACTGCCCTGAGCAACCCATCCCAATGCCTGATAACACTTTCAGTAAAGATTCTTCCTCCTATCCAATCTAAACTTCCCATGGCACAACTTGAGGCCATTTCCTCTTGTCCTATCACTGGTTACTTGGTTGAATAGACCACTTCTCTACACCCTCCTTTCAAGTAGTTGTAGAGAGCGATGAGGTCTCCCCTCAGCCTCCTTTTCTTCAGACTAAACAACCCCAGTTCCCTCAGCCGCTCCTCATAAGACCTGTTCTGCAGCCCCTTCACCAGCTTTGTTGCCCTTCTCTGGACACGCTCCAGAGCCTCCATGTCTTTCCTGAAGTGAGGGGCCCAAAACTGGACACAGTACTCGAGGTGCGGCCTCACCAGTGCCGAGCATAGAGGTAAGAGGACTTGGCTTGTACCTTTCTGAATCTTGCACCTTTCTGAACAGGATCTGCAAGTTCTCCCAGCACTAAGTAAAGATTTACCCACTGAATACAGCTTGTGGGGAGACTAATTAGGGGAACATCCGACATTATCAAGTATTTAACCCTGAAACGTGCTCGGGGAAGGCTGGTGCTCTCGAGGCCGGCCCCAGCCAGGGAACGTCTCCGCGGGTGGGACGCTGCCAGGAGCGCCGGGTTTTGCTGACATTACATCGCCACCTGGTGACACGCCGGGGAGAACAGCCCATAAACGCGGTATTGGCCGCTTTGGTCACGGCAAGGACAGCCCACCCCCTCCCTGTCACCACTGTGCTAACAAGGAGCCCCTGGCAAACCCCAGCACGTCTCCAGCCACCCACCCAGCCGTGCCCCCACACCCCCCTGCTGCCCTGGCTGCGGCCGGGGGAAGGGAGCTGATAGGAAATGTCGATAAAATGCTGCTGCTGATAACTTTCCAAGAAGGATTAAAAGTATTAGTTTTGACCTAGAGGGTGATGGTTTGGGGCTCCCAACTGGTGCTGTGGTTGTTGTCCTGTCCTAATTCAAGGATCTTTTTCCTCCTTTGTTCGGCTTTGAAGATGGTCTTCTCCACACTCCTGCTGTGTCACTAAAACCAGCTTTTCCCCTAAAATCTAGGGAAAAGTGGAGCTGGTGAGCTGACATACATTAACAAATCACTTGGTGAAGCAGTGCTTAATGTTGGGAAAAATTATTCCCTTACTTTCATCTATGGGATGTTTTAAACTGTATTATTAAAATAACATAAGAAATTAAGTGAACAACTACAGAAATTGTATAGTTCTGCTCGTGCACCACAGATGATGGCAAACTGTGCCAACAGAGAAAGACAGCCCAAGTGAATTATGAAAATCTGACTGCAAGATGCTCAGTCTTTAACAAGGATAAGTGACTCATTCTGACTAACAAGAAGACTCAGAATATTTTTTATTTCTTCTGAAATAAGAAAAAAAACCCAGCCCTGTGCTTCAGCATGGTGACATAAAGCAATGAGTCAAGCTTTGGAACATCTGCATGAACTACTAGAACCAGCAAACCCTTGAGATTGCTGATATACGGAAAAGAGACTGAGACCTCAAATACAGTAACTGAGTGTACTGGTTCCTTTTGCTAAAAGCATCTTTTTATCTTTGAGAATTAAGGGAAAACTCTTTGAGAGCTGAAGAGTTACTACATGTTACAAGAAGTACAACTGTAGGTGTAAAATATATTTATGTATTCCCTAATGGTTTTATCTAGATAAAGAGTAGTATGACAGTTCCCCATGTTAATTGCTCTTCAATTTGAGCACAATAATTACACTAATTAGAAAGTCAGCATGAAGAGTCGTATTACCAAATAGTGCCATGTTTTAAAAATATAGCTTAGCAAATAAAAATTTTTTTTAAAATATTGATCTGAGCCCCAGGAAACTTCACATATGGTAAAGTTATATATAACTGGTAATGTTTAGCTGGAAGGATTTCCTGAAAGTACAATATTAGCAAATCATCTCTCTTTTAACCTGTCTAAAGTTCCTGTAAACACCAGTCAGTACAACACTTGATGTACCCACTGCTGACCAAGCTTAAAATAATGGTCAGTGTTTCATACGCCCTTTGGGAAATCACAACAAAAGAAACCCCACATTTGGACGAGCTGCATAAGCACAAGGCTACAACAGAAGACGGCTGCATTGTGAGGAAACAATATAGAAAAAAAAGACATTCTTGGAAGAGATTTGTTCTAGACTTGAATGAACTAAGAAGAAACCATCATTTATGAACAATATTATTTATTTTGGCTTGGAAGAGAGATACATCTGCTCACTGCCTAGAGGCACAAACAAGTCGTATTGGAGAACTAAAATCTGGTTTCATAAGTAAAATTAATCATAGATGGAGCTATGAGGGCAGAGCCATGGCTGTCCCTACATGCACTGCTTAATTTTGCAAGTCCTATATTATTTTAATGGCAGTTAGTGAATTCAATAGTCTATATAAAAGTAGCAGAAAGTGAAAGTATATTTCATTTCATAGCTTAGAAATCTTAAAGACTCTACTGGAAAGCATTCAGATTATACCAAATATAAATGCACATAGTTTGACTAATCAGTAATCAGACTATTACATTTCAAAGAAGTATAAATGCAAAACAGACTCTGCTGAAAAACAGAGCTTTATCATTATGTACTATGTGGTACCACCTTGTATTTGTGTTAAGACAGCATGCAGGTCAAGTCCCTAAAACATGCAGGAGTTGGTCATCCGGTCTGAAACTATCTGCTGGAGTCCTCTTCTAATTAATGTCCTTCCCATTTCTTGGTTTTACTGACACTCAAGCTGTGACTGAAGTATCTGTGCACATATACATCCCATCTCCTCCAGGAGAAAATACAGCAATTTCACACAGAAAGGCTCTTTCTGCTCCTAACGGTAGCTGCAGCTTGTCATTTTCAGGTGGTTTGGCTGCTCAGTTGCCTTGTCTTGAAGCTGTTCATCATGAGCCTAACAGTCAAATGGCAGGGAACTCATGTTCCTCGGGCAGAGCCAAAAGCTCTCTCCTAGGCGGCTTGCTATGCTCTTTGTTGCCTTCTCAGCTTTTTTTTATTTCACAACTTTATTTGAAGAGGAATTGGGTTTTGCTCTCTTACTGCTGGAACACCAAGGAATGGAAAAGATATATCAAAGCCAGAACAAAATAGTTATTCAGGTGTGAAACTAGAAAATCCCTTTTCTCTTTCTTTTTTCAATTGTCTCCTAACAACACCTCCTACTAGGCTAAGTTTCATAAGCAAAAACAGTAGACGTGCACAAAAAACAATTAAGACTATTCTGTGAAAATTCATGCATTTAAAATAATCAAACCTTAATGGGAGAAGAAACTGTCATTTGAGCTATTTACAGACCAGTGACTCTCACTATTTTGCTGTTGTCAGATATTTACTCGCGGTAGTTTTCTTCTGTATAGACTGAATGTACATTATTGCATGACTGTGCCATGGTGTGGCACAGGGCTTGGAGGTGGGACTGCAACCCTTGCTTGGAGAAACAGCATTGCTGACAGAGGACAATTGCTGGATAGCAATTAAATAATTAATTAATAGCCTTTAAAAGTCTGTGCAAATTACCACAGATAGGAAGGCTGTAGTTTCTCTGGCCTCAAACCTGCCTCACCTTTGGTCTAGCACAATTATTTGTGCAGTCAGGTGGCAGGCAAGACTTGAGGAGCTGAAAAATAGCCTAGCCAAAACCAATGAAGAGGTTTACTTTTCAGCCTGTTCAGTACCCCAATATATTGACAGAAAAGCTTGTGCTAGCACAAGGAAGGAGTGTGTAAATAAGCGATCAGGGAGAAGGGCAGGACTGCCTCTTTCAAAGGCTATGCTTGCTTAGGTAGACTGAAAGTGTCCTTTGAAGTACAGCCAGAGAATAATAATCTGAAAATGTTTGAGTCAATGCACAGTCCACCTTGATACCATCTCCTTTGGAAAACACAACTCAGACTGTTAATGTTAGGGAATTTAAAATTTGGAGAGTCTCCCCTATCTGGATACTTTCTTTGGGAGGTAACCTTGAGTAAAGTTTGGGGGAAAACAATCAAACCGAGTGACACACCATGACTGAACACTGTTGGTTGTATGGAAGGCTTTGTCAGCTTAACAATGCAAGGAGAAATGGGATACTTGCAAGTCTTAGCTCTGCAAACCAGTGCAACTGAAATGGGAGTGGGGTGAGACGCTCCATCATTTGGCAACTGACTCAAGGCCATGAAATGTTGACTCACTTCTTTTACTAGATCATGTTAGGACAGAATTATAAGAATGTTTCCTCATTGCATGAGAAGGAACTGAGACATAGCCATTGTGCTGCTCTGATGTCAACGATCTTGTGAAATATTTGCAAGACAGCTGTGACATTAACTGTGTTGTTAATGCGGAGGAAATGTAAATATGAGTACATTGATTTCTATCTGCTAGAAACATTTTTGTCTCAAATGTACTGGTGGGATAAAAGCTGATAACTTTCTTTCAATTAGCAGATAATTTGTCTTGCTTAGACATGCTTAGAAGTGCATGTTTGCAGACAGCTCTTTAGAAAGTGTCACCTTTAACAGGCGTCAGTCACCTCATCTGTCTGACCTGGGAGATTATTGGTATGAAAGAAAAAGACACTACTAACAAGGTTTTACTTTATGACTTTGTGACCAGAACCAAAGGTTTCTACTGAAGTTAATCTGTGCTATTTTGTAATAATTTCAGTATCAGCAATGAACCAAGCAAAAAAATATCAACTTTAACTGGGGCTTGTCTAATCTGATGGTCTGCAGGATGCAGCAGATCACTGAAGAAGGGCTGCCAGGGGTGCGGAGGATGTAAAACAGCTGCCTGAAATAGAGCAAACTACAACAGCAGCCGAAGCAGCACAAGCAGCAGCAGCAGCTGAACAAGCCACTGTAGTACAAGCGCTGTCAAGACCAGGGACAGGCTGTGGACATTTATAATTAATTAGTCTGGGATGAAGAGATAAAGAGGACTTGTAAAATCACTTAAGGAGTCTGAACAAACCATTCAAAGGAAAGAATTACCTGAGAGGAGTGTGATTGTAGCAGGAAAAATCAAGGTCATTCTAACTTTGCAGCAAAGGTGTACTTGTTTTAAGAAAGGCAGCAAAATTATTTGTGTGTGAAGCATGTCAGAAAGGGCTTGACAAACAGTGTGAAAGCAAAAGACTCTTTAATTTGAGGCAGTGAATTGGGACATAACTTATGAGATCAATACTCATTAGCTACCATTATCAAGGGCAAAATATGATCAGAAATGATGGAGTTGTTACACAACTTACCATCACCCACCAGTTGAACTGTGGTAACTTATGTGGAAGTCAGTGGTTATCATGACCAACGAGAAATAGAGCACATATGAAGAAGATGAGACAATAGGCAGAAGTACATGTACACTGATAAGACTAAACCGTATCCTTAGGTACCAACTAACCAAGATTGATGTTTAATATTCTACTCCAGTAGTGATTACTTTTCCTTTCCCTAGAGAATTTATGGTTTGTCTGTCTGAATACAGAAAAGCATGCAGATCTAGAGATGAGGTGGGATTTAGCCTCAGCCTCAGAGATTCTCCCTAAACATATGTTCTCAGTAAAAAGCAAATGCTCAAACTAAATTTATGTTTCAGAGCCTGCTTCGACACTTAGTGTACGGACTCTTCCAGCATGTTCCAGTCATCAAACAAAATATGTGACCTATCATCTTCAAAACGACCTGTTTAACAGTGCTACACAATTCCAAAGGTAACATAACTTCAATGAAAAAGTAAATATATGTTCAGTTGCTGCTGGATGAAATGATTGGTAGTGGAGCGAGAAAAGGGCTCTTTCTTCATCCTGACTATCTTGGGGGAGGGTGTCTTTTCATATATGGGGACTTTTCAAGGGCTTTCTACTTCATATTTATGTGTGACGGATAAGAAGTCAGGGAAGTGCTGGGCTGGTGGATACAGAACAAAAAAGAAACATTCCTCAGATGTGATATGTGGATACCTCTGAACTCATACCTCATATTTTTTTCTGCTGAGTTATTTGCTATTAAGTACAACACCAGTTGCCTCACATATGTTCAGACAAGTTTCTACTGTGTCCTCAGAGCTCTTTACAATTTTGGGTTGCTCTTGCCTTAATCCAAAGGTCATTAAAAATATATTAGAAACAAATATATTTGTTTTGTCTATGTACCTGGAGAAATATAGCCCTAGCTAGAGTCATCGTGCTATCCAGAACAGTGCAACAGGATGTGTCTAAGACACAGGCTGCAGAAGAGCATCAGCATTCAGCATCTCACCTCATGGATGCCTCCCTTTATAGTAGCAAAGAGTTAGACAGAGTTGTTCACTCGTTACAGAAAGAATCAGAGCAGGCTAAGCTAAGAGAACTATAAAATGAAAAATTACATAAAATTGAATGTGGTAGGTGTAAGTGTTAATTAGGAGCTAATTATCTTCTGTTAGCAACTGGCTCACAGGTGTTGAGACTCACAAAAAGAGACAGGAATTTGTAAGCTAATGACATTGGCATTTTGACATTGTTGCAAAACCCGTGTGTTACTGTCTGCTGCAGTTTAGTCTAGTAGTTCAATTCATACACTTTTTTATTTTTCTGAAGGAGACCTAGGGAAAACAAAGTGTTGCTACATTGAAGGGGATACCACCAGTTCCACTTTGCATGTGGCTAATTCTGTCGCTAGTGGGTGAGGTTGGTCTAAGGTTACACAGAGAAATGCAAGTGTAGAGGCTTTTTTTTTTTTTTTTCTTTCCTGTTTGAATGTGTGTGTTTTCATGTAGAGTCAGAGGAAATTCCAGCACAGAAAGAGAGTCTGGGCAACTAGTAGTGCAAGCTTGTAGATCTGGAGAGGACTTCCAGTCATTTCATGTTACAACTGTCCATACCAAAACATTTTTTTCTGTAGTGGTATTAAGCCCTATTTGAATACAGTTCTTCATGCTCCTGCTGGAAGACTATTCTGGAAGCTCAGTTCCAGCATTGAAACCTCAAAATATCCACTCAAAATCCATTGTTGAGTGGTTGGTACCTGTCTGTTCTGCTGCCAGTGCTGTCTAGTAGTTTAAACAGCATTCTCTGTTGGCTATAGTTACTATTCTGAAACATTCCTGAGGAAAAATGCTACCCTTAGAAAAGCTTTCATTTTGTTAGGTAAATAAGCTATGCTTTCATTTTTTTTCTCATAAGTTGCCTGCAGGCGTGTAAAACATTAAGCAAAAATACAGGAAAAATACTGAGAAACAAAATCAACAGATGTGCAGAGATGGAGGAGTAGAAGGGGTTATTTCAAAGGAAGTAAAAGCAGAGGAGGAAAGGAAGTAAAAATGTTTGTAGCCTAAGACAGAGTAGTATAAGGCAATGTGCAGCTGACAAACTCGAGTAAACCTTCTAGCCTCAATTTCTTGGTAAATTAAAAAAAAGTCATGAACGCATTTGTTGGTTTATAAACCATTCTTCATACCATTGGTAGACACAAAATTGTAAAGGACTGCTTCTTTTTATCTTTGAAGGAGTGAACTGCTATCTCTGGGCCCTTTCTGAGAAAAACAAATTTCCAACTAATTGCTCGGAAGACTGCACTGAAACAAAAAGACATGGGTATAACAAGAAATAGTTGCTGTCTGTTTCTGTGTAGAAAGCCATTGTCCTGTGCTTCTCCAGCACTACTGTACTTGCCTACCAGCCACACATACTGGTGATAGACTTGTGGTAGCAGACCCTGCTGGAGTTGATCATGTCTATTCTGATACAATATGTGATTAATTTTTCACCCGTAGAAAAACAGAAGCACTTTTTTGATTGCTTTCCATTATTCAGAAGCAAGAAACAAAATAGCAAAAACTCATTTAGTACCAGTGCTTGTTGCCTTCTTCATATTGTACTATGACAGACTATTCCAAAGTAAGGTCTCTCAAGATTTTGGCAGATGTAATTTTGTCTGAGTGGACTCATGTATTTGGGCTACCAACTCTGACACTGAGAAGTGGCAAAACTCTGTATGACTCAAAGTAAAAACAGACAAACTGTGGTAGGGACTCAGATCTTCCTTGATTTTCTTCGTATCATGCTTCCACAATTGCTGGTGTGGTCTTGTACTCAGGCTGTACCCTATCATCACTACGTTGCACTTGGGTCAACAGGAGGGAGTTACGTGGGGTGTTTGTTGTTACTTGAAAAAGAGGAGAGAATGTGGGAAATCCTAGACATTTTCCTTTTTTTTAAATGGATTTTGATTAAGCAATAAAGGTTACAAAGACTCTTCTAACCTTAAAATAATGGCTGTAAAAAAAGCTGACATAAAAAATATGAGGAGTCTTTAAATAATCTTTAGACAGAGACTAAAACTACCTAAAATGCTTGAGCAGGCAAAAAAGGAGTAAATTAGCCGAACTTTGGATGTAGATAAACCATGTAAATAGATAGTTCAACTAAGGGACTTAAATTTATTTTTTAAGACAGAAGTTAACTGTCTCTTAAACGAATTATATCCCCAGGCAAAAGGTATGTCACAAATGTAAAACTAAAAAAGTGCAATTTACATTTTGAAATTATAAAAGGAAAAAAAAAAAAGTGCATTTCAATGGCTTAGCCACCCTTTGTCAGATCTTTTGTAGCTCTTCAGACAGCATCAATTTAACACCATTATTTTCTGTAAATGTGCTATTTTCCTCTGCAGTTGTTGCACAGAGTTCACCAGAGAACAACTCAATGATGTGAATATGCCTCTTGCAGCTGGTGTTTTATTCCAACCATGAAGCTACTCTCTGGGTATAGATGGAAAAGTGTCTATTTTGCTCACAGTATATATTGAGTTTCTGTCATTTTCCAGGAAACCCAGCAACTCCCTTTGTTTAAAATAGATTTAAACGTACGTCAAACAGAGCAAAGAAAGCCATACCAGGCGTTCTGCTTTGAGGAACAGTTACAAAAGCTTTGACCATCTGTAGACAGAGAGAGGATGTCTAACCTGAACTCTCGTTTGGAAGGAGATTGGCATTATGGAGAAAATCAGGCTGATGCCAGCAAGTGTTTCACACTGATTTGCTTGAAAATAGCATTTACATTTTATTTCAATTGTATTTGTCTGCTTATTCTCTTTGTGTGTTAAAATTTTGTAATAGTATTCTAATTGTTATTTATTTTAGTAAAAAGGGTAAGAAAGCTTGCAGTAGGGGAATATTAAAAAGGATATTATGAGATTGCAGAATAATCATAAAGTAAAAATTGCTGCTGCTCAGGCAGATATTGACCATGCAAAGGAAATTAGAACAAAGTCCTGTGGAGGGAAAAAAAAAAGAAGAAGAAGAAATTGAACAGTTGAGTAAAGAGAATGGGATTAATTTCAGCAGAGTTTGCATTAGTCTTCAATGAAGATTGCAGCAGAAGCGACTCTGGCTGATAGAAATAAATAGTTGAGCATTGAAACTAAATAAAGAAGATGGTTCTTAAGGTTAAAAAAGGCCAGGGAAACAAGATGTTCTCTATCCCAGAGATCTTGCTCAAGGTGTTGAAGATTATTATTTTTTATTTTAAATAAACACCAAATTGAGGTGCCATAAATATCATGACGATCTAATAACAAATTAATAACTTTTTTTGAGAAAGATTAAAAAAATCAGTTGTGCAAACATTGCATCCTGTCATCTGACCTCAGGACACACAAAATTCTGAAACCTGACAGAGAAAAATAGAAACATTGTGCAGTGGTAGATGTCAGACTGAAGCTAACTAACCTCTAGATCCATGGGACAAGAAAGTAGAATAGTTTTCATCTACTTACAGTTAAGCACACTATTCAATTTTGTACCACTAGGAAAAAATACTGTTTAATATAAAAAGTATAAAGCAGGTAAAAAGCAGCTCAAAGGGCATATAGCAGTGGGGAGTCAGGAGACAACTGGCTAGGGCAGGTAACAAGAAACAGGTTTGGGGGTGATCTCTGAGGGCCTTTATGGTTGTTCAGATGAGCTTTTATCACATAACCTAACAATTATTACTAAGTGTTTGATATTGCATCATATGGATTGTATTTGTCTCTTCCAGGTGCTCTGCTTACATAGGTGCTCCTGTAGTAGATGGTGTGTATGACTGGAAAAGTTCTGCATCTACGGTAACAATGCCATGCCTAGCCACAGGCACGCTCTCCAGGTAAACCACACAGCTCAGCAGGACTTGCCGACTGATTCCGGAGCAAATGCCATGCTAAACCACAAACTACTTAAGAAGCTCAGAGCCATTTTTTTAGCTCCGTGGAGAAGCTGAGAAAGGTGAGCAGCCTCTGTCTCATGGCAGGTGAGACAGAGGCAACTCTGAAAACAGAACAGCCCAGCACTGTCATCAGAACACCAAGTTGGACACATTGCTAAGTCCAAAACTCAGCATTTAAAGAAGGCTCTGGCTGAGCTGCTCAGTTATTGGCGTCTTTGTATGGCTGTGGCCCCTTAGCAAAACAAGACATGGATATCTATAGATGTTGTCACTTTTTCACACATTACGACAAAGCATAAGATTTCTACTAATCCCTCCACTTGGCTGAACAAAGCTGTCCTAGTGAATGCCAAATAAACAGACAGAACATAACAAAGAAAAGATTTTGTAAAGCTATTACCACTAAGCTTGCATTTTAAGAAATGTAAAAATGAGAAAAGACAGATTATTAATTCCATCTAAATGACTGGCCTTATTTCTATTCTAATAATCTATTTTAACTCCATGTAATCACAATATTGCATTGATTAGCTCACTGAAATGTAATCTTATTAGTGGTTCAAAAGGTTGCATTTAATCTAGCTGATTATGCTAGTGCATCTCTAAGTAGTTGGTTCAGTATTGTTGCTGCTCCTAATGAGCTGCCTGTGCATTAAAATTCACCAAATAAAAATTATTACCTAGCTCATTCTGATTTGTTCTAATGTTCTGCACCCACTAGTCATTATTCCTTTATTTGAAGTCTTATGTAAATTTTCTATTGTTAACAAGCCACCAAAACGCTTATAGTATATTTTCTGTAGGTCAGCATCTATTTGTGGTCTTCATAATTAAACAAACAAACAAACAAAACGCAACCAACCCACCAACCAAACAGATTTTCTTCCCATGATTACTAGTATAGCTTGTTTCTGCACTCTCATTCTGTTGATAACCTCCTTGGTGAAGAGTGCCTGACTTGGTTAGTAGCTCCACAGCTCTATTTGCAGAAGGAAATTACAGTGGCAAGACAGGCTTTGCAGTGGTTTCATTTTCTTTCAGTAATGGATTAGTTCTCATATTAATCCCTATTAAGACAAGTAATTGTTTATAGAGAACAGCTTTAATAGCAATGCTAAGGTTTTCATTCTGCTTTTGCCTGTTTATTGAAGGTCACTCAGCTGTGAATGATTACACTTCCATCTGGGGACTCGTGCCAAGGGAAAAGGAAGGTCACCCCTTGCAAGAGGACAACAAAAGCACTTTACACAGCGATTTCTGGTTTGGTACAAGAGCTAAAAGCCAGGACAGTGGAGCTACAGCTGGTTGGGAAAAAGGAAACGTAGAATGAAGGAGCAATTTTAGCCTGGTTGTAAGGAGGTTGCAACTTCACTGAAGCCACTGTAATTACACCAGGGCTGAATTGAGCCATGCTGTCTTCAAAGAAATAAGCTGTATCTAGGAAGAATAAAAAGTGTAAGTATTTGATATAGCCTTTTGAAAGTACATTAGCTGAGCAATGACATCTTTAGCCATCCCACTCTCCAGCACCTAACACCACAGAAAGCTGGGAGAGTGCAATGTGTTCATCTTTCTGCTGTCCTCACTACTTGTCTATTTTAATTTCCTGTATCAGGGAAAGAAACTCTTGCCTCTACCCTGTCCAGGGGAGGCTCATCTTTGCAGGTCTCTGTGAGGGGGAATTTGTGTTGTAAATCTAGAGCTGTGCAGCAGAAATCAGGGATACTGGTATACATTTTCCAGATGTTTATTGCCTGGCTGTTTAAGGCTACATTTGCTGTGGCAATTCCTGGAGCTGTTCTGGATATATCTGGTGGAATGAAGAGTTCAAAAAGTTAAACTGCAGTTTGCAGTCAATGGAAGGGCAAAAGAGAAAGGACTAGGGTAATGGGCTGGTGTTCCTCAAGGCCCACCTCCAGCTATGAGTGCAAGAAGTCCTAAACTGCTTAGCATTTCCTCACATCTTGCTCATGAGACACTGTTAGAGTGCCACTTGGTGCACACTCTGGTACCTTGCTAAGATCATAGAATCATTTAAGTTGGAAAAGACCTTTAAGATCATTGAGTCCCACCATAAGCCTAATTTTGCCAAGTTCACCAAAGATGAGGCATTTCTTAGCACAGCACTTAGACTGCCCAACATTTGTGTGTCAATATATGCCTACACCTGGCACCACCAGGATGCTTAGTGCTCCTATGCTTGGTGGTTGTGTGGCGTTGAAGTGCATTTCAAGCACTCAGACTTTTTTCCATCTATCAAGTTGAGCTTGACCATGAAGGCAACAAGCCTTACAGCTCTTGCTAAAACGGTATAAACCTTGAAGTGGAACTAAAGGACATAAAACTGCTTGAATGCTTGTAATTATCTTGTAGTTAAAACAGATGCCTTATACTAAAGTGTGAATAACAATTTCATAGGATCTGTGTGAACCACCTCAGGCTATTTTTACTTCTAGCTTATAGCCATGATGGTCATGGGAATGAGCAGCCAAACCCAACTGACATCTGTGGTCTACCCTGTTTGTCTCACCCAGAGCTGCAGGACAAGGCCACACCATGCCCTGAAAGCCTTTTAAAAATGGTAAGCATACAAAAATGTTTTTTGATGTAACCGGGGTGTGCGCTGCAACGTTGATATAGGTGTTCATATTGTACAAGGGAGAGAGATGCATTTATGGGTATTTAGTCTGCGACAGTAGAAAAGAATGCACAGTAAGAAAATAATATCTATTTTTCTTCAGCTGTTTTATATTAGTTGTATTAGCAATGCTGTAACCAGGCTTCTTTAGTGGTTCTACCTAGTATGATTCTTTTCTTTTGGGAAAGTACAGATACTCTGTGAAAATACGATCTCCTTTCCCCCTGAGTGAGGAGACTCTTAGATCAAATGCACTGGTATGATATTAGCTCTAAGCTGCCTCTTAGGTCACCTTTTCATTATAAAGTTACTGACCCAGAGATTCTCCCTGGCTTAGGGGCAGCTTCAGATATGAGCGGACACACAGAGGTTGGAAAAATGAGTTTCTGCTGTGCTGTTTACAGAGAAACAGCAAGTGGACACAGTAATAACAGTAATAATCTGGCTGAACAATGAATCACAGAGTGGCTGAGGCTGGAAGGGACCTCTGGAGGTCATCTGGTCCAAACCCCTGTGCTCAAGCAGGGCCACCTAGAGCTGGCTGTCCAGGACCACATCCAGAGGGCTTTTGAGTATCTCCAATGATGGAGACTCCACAACCTTTCTGGGTAATCTGTGCCAGTGCCCGATCACTGTCGCACTTTAAAAGCTATCAGACTTTTCTATGTACTGGGTCAGATACTTAACTGGAACCATCCTTACAGTCAATGTAATCTGCAGTGCACTCTTCCATCCTGTGCTGAAAATGTACCTTAATTCAGAGTCCTTTCAAGATCCTGAATCTGTCATTCCCCTTTGTCTTATGGGCTGCCCTTGGCTGACAAGATAGATGGATATTTTCAGAGTGGAAGAAAACTTTAGTGTTTTTTCCCCTCTTCCTACATGTTTTTGAAAAAAGCCCTGAAAATCATGACCCCAACTCTGTGACACATTCTGGTGCCACCTGGGAAAATCAGCTTCCAGATATTTGGCTTCATGCTAACTCCTAAGGGTGCCACCAGTGAGTCAAAAGGATGATAGTTCATGACCTTACTGCATGAACCTTACTTTCCAAGCATGCTCCAAGGGAGAGGGGAGCATATGCAGGAATATGCCTCTGTTTTGATTTATTGCTGCATGACAGCATCACCTGAGGGAGCAAAGGTGGGCTCCATACACACCTCCCTTAGTCATGGCTTTCCAACATGCTGCACAGTGCATCTCCAGACAAACAGCTTCATAAAGGAACTAGAGAAAGTCTGCTTGTGACAGGCATACAGCTATGAGCACATCTCTCCATACTGATTAAATGTTTGCTTTTTATTCATGGTTCCTCCCACTCTGATAAACATAAAAAACAGCCTAATTATGTTTTTCTCACTGCTCAACTTGTGTTGATTAATCTTATGTACATATATCTCCACATTACACCACAGAGACTTGAAGTCAGATTTTTCAAAGGCTTTTAAGCACTTTGTGCACAATGATTTCTATCAACTATGACAAGGACAATTTCTATAAATTCTTGTTTTCACCAACCAGCTTAAGGAAGGCTAGTTGCTTAGAAGAACATTACACAAATCATCTGAGTAGAAGTGTGGCAGAAAACAGAAAGTCTGATTTGCTGTAGGTTTTCAGATTTCCAAATTAAGTTTCATAATAAACAGGAAAATACCTCTGGAACAGAGTCAATTTAAACAGTCTGTATTCCATTATATAATTGGAAATTGCTGGATAAAATATCTAGAACTAAATTCTTATAAAAAGTGGGCTATTATGAAAAATTGCATATTACAGTATGTCAGAATTCTTTTCCTTGTACCAGCCTCTGAGGCAATGTTTTAATTTCACTAAGTTCAGCTTCAAAGACTACACATATTTTAAAGGAAATTAAGTTCCCTGATTACTGCCCAGCCAGCCCTGCCTGAACTGATGTTTTCTTGGGAGCTGAGCATATCCACAGATTTCTCCTAGTGTTCTAACGAAAACATGACCTGAGTCCTCTCTCCAAGATTGTTTGAAAGTTTCAGCTTCAGCCCTGAAGATACTCATATTTTGGTATGCTTATCATGCAATACAGACACATGTGCCCCTCCTTTCTTTATGCAAAAAACTCCTATCTAGAAACACCCTGAATAAAGCAGGGAGAGAAAATGTGAGAGTTTTCTCAGTGGGGGAGCCATCAGGTTAAATGTGCCTATTGATTCCATATGGTTGTAATGTCCTCGGGAATTTTTGATGCTTAAGGGCTGGCCTGAGTGCCACTGTGTAGAGCAGCATGGATGTTAGCTCACAGAGCCCATTTGGGGCTTTGGGGACAGCTGTAAGTTTTGAAACTGATGTGTTCAGAAGAGTCTGGATATGTTCAAGAGTGAAAAAACCCAAATTTTCTGTTGAAGTCATGAAGGCCCCTCTTGGTCAGGTGTTTCCTGTGCCTTTACTAAAACGTGGCAATTTTGACTCACCTCAGTAGCAGAAATATTTCTGTTTGGCTGGAAGTTGTCAGGGCAATTCAAGTATAACTTGATAGTTGTTTCCAGCATGGGCAGAGAACAACATGAATGTGCCCAACGGTCACAGGGTGACCAACAGGAGGAACTGCACTTGAAATAACAGAAAAAAAAATCCAGGCAAGGTCTGGCCTTTTCTAGGCTGTAAAAACCACACATATACAAGGAGGAGGGGGTGAAGATTTTGCTATATGCATGTTTTAAATATGAAACAAAGTATACAGTTTACCATGTAAAATCAATTTCTAAAAACATTTTGAGTAAAACCTGAATATTTTAATGAACCCACTGTTCATCCATAAACAGCATATATACTTAGAATGCACAAGCACCCTGAATGACACAACAGACTTGTACCCGTTGTATAAGAGCATAACCCAGATGTCTTCACTAAATGTGCAAGGGTACATGAACACAGCTGGAGCCAGTGCTTGCACACAGGTGTCGTGCAGGTTTCTGCATGGATTCTGTGTGACGAACAGGTGCCTATTAGAAAAGCCACAAGAAAATTTGCTCTGAAAAAGTACTGAAATCAGAGGAACTACCCTCCTAGATTCAGACCATTCATGCTGTCTTGGGATTTAAAAAAAAAAAAAACAAAAACCAAAAAACAAAAAACCAACCCAAACCAATTTTTTCTCATCCTTTTTTTTTTTTTATCAGAGAGACATTTTGCAGCAGAAACCAAAGGCTCTTATCCTTTGCCCAGTATGAATATGGTCATTGTTGAAATTTGTGTGTGTTCTCAGCCTTGTCTGGAAGGCTTCGGTGTGGGGCAGAGATCTGCTCTGCAGCCACATGTAGCACAGAAAAGTGTTTCATTTTATCAATTTTCACTCATCCCCCCCTTATTGCCTCTATTGGCTGATCTCTTGTTTTGGGATTGTGGAATTAGGGTAATGGAAGTTTTGTGACAATTGTATTTTTATATGTAATCATTAGGTCTCCTCTTCCTTGTCCTCTGCCTTCCACAAGAAATTCTCAGGCTGTTTCTTAATCTCTTTTCACACAAGAGCTTTTTTAGATCCGCCATGACTTGCAGTGCCCCTTTCAAGCCTGGTTCAACATCAGTGTCAGATGGTGCCACTCCAAACAGAAGCGCTTTGCCTTGGGTTACATCAATATTATCACACTGCTCTCTGTAATATTCACTGTCATCTCATTTGCCCAGGGGCTTGTCTGGGTTGTTTTGTTCATAGCTGTACATTGAACATTGACCTTCCTTCAGCAGATTACAGTCCCCCTTGTGCTTTCC
>NW_010300076.1:19676-56209 GCF_000700745.2 Antrostomus carolinensis | reverse complement strand
CAGGTAATCAAAGGTTATCATAATTTTGACTAGAAAGCACTCTGTCAAAACACAATATTGTGTTCTTTCAACTCCTAAAGTATTCATGTATTTTAACTTCAGGAATTGTAGGGCTTCTAGTGTAGAAAAAAAGGTAGACTTGTGAGTGACTGAATATCTTTAGAGAAGATAGAATAATTAATTGCTAGGTCATTTCTGAGGAGCATAAAGACATTCTTCAGATTAATAAAATACTGAGTTGTTTCTAGAACTAAAGAAAAGCAGCTGTGCAAAGTATTTTGCTTTGTCACGTTATCAGTAGAGGAGACCCGTCAGGTGCTGGTGAAGACGTTTTGCTTTAGAAGAATCCACTTCAGAGTGTTCCTCTAGAGCAGAAAGCAGAAGAAAGAAAACTGTATGCTGTCAGATCCACAGCCTGTTCTGCTGCCTGTGCTTTGAATGTTAGATAATAACCATGAATTTGTGCAGAACGGGGCTGGGTGAGCTTTGTGCCTCAGGCATGTCAGTGGCCGAGGTGAGCTGCATGGGGGCCCAGTGCACAGCAGAGCAGCAGATCCTGCAGTAGCTATAAACATGGACCCAGGGAGCATGAAGGACCAGGGCCTGGCGCAGCAGTTCATGTGGTGGTTGGCACAGAAAGGGTGTCATCACCCTACCAGCTCAAAAGGTCCCTTCAGTCGGTGGTCACCACCCTCCCACAAGATGCTTAGCTATGGTAGCCACCTGGCAGAAAGCCATGTCCTGTGCTCTCACCAGAATGGATGTGGCAACCCAGACAGAGCTCCCATGAAAACACGCAGCCGTCCAGGTCTCAGGCTGCAGGGAGTGCCAGAGGCTTTCACCAGTAACTGACACCAGCAGCCAAAACAGCTGTGTGAGGTGTGACCAAGCAGATGATTTGCTCAGAGGTTTGAGAGGAAGTAAACAGGGTAAGGAGCATCAGGGAGTCTGAGAAAGAGGGAGACTGGTGGAACCATGCTCTGCTTTCCCTGAGATAGGAACAGGAACATCCATCAGAAAAAAACTCATCAAGGGGATCCTGTTTCCTCCCTGTGCCAGGCTGAAGGCAGTAGCTTAAAGGAAAGGAGGGAATGGAGGCAAGTCCATCGTTCAGGGCAGCCGGTGAAGCCCCTCCTTGCTGACCTTGCCTTCCCAGGAACCTCTGTACAACAGATATGAGGCTCTGGATGTGGAAGGCCAGTCAATGGATGATGTGGATGATGGTCCATCTACACCAGAGGTGTCACCAGGGTCAGAAGGGCCTGTCCCCCCATATCACAACCACCTCCACAGGGGAAAAAAGATGGGTTATAGTTGTAGGTGACTCACTTCTGAAGGGAACAGAGGATCAAATATGCCAGACAGGCCCTGCTCTTAGGAAAGTCTGCTGCCTGCCTGGGATCTGGGTTAAGGACATTAGCTGACAAGGGAAGAGCTACCCATGTCGTCTATCTGGACTTCTGTAAGGCCTTTGACACAGTCCCCCACAACATCCTTCTCTCTAAATTGGAGAGATACAGATTTGATGGATGGACTGTTCAGTGGAGAAGAAACTGGCTGGATGATCACATCCAGAGCAGTGGTCATGTCCAGATGGAGATCACTGACGAGTGGTGTCCTTCAGGGGTCCATATTGGAACAAGTGCTGTTTAATATGTTTATCAATGACATAGACGGTGTTGAGTGCACCCTCAGAAAATTTACAGATGACACCAAGCTAAGTGATGCAGTTGACATCCCTGAGGGACGGGATGCCATTCAGAGGGACCTGGGCAAGGTCAAGAAGTGGGGCTGTGTGAACTTTATGAGGTTCAACAAGGCTAAGTGCAAGGCCCTGAACCTGGATCAGGGCAATCCCCAGTATCAATACAGGATGGGGGATGAAGGCATTGAGAGCAGCCCTGCAGAGAAAGACCTGGGGGTACTAGTGGATGAAAAGCTGGACATGATCTGGCAATGTGCGTTTGCAGCCCAAAAGGACAACCATATCCTGGGCTGCATCAAAAGAAGCGTGGCCAGCCGGTCAAGGGAGGTGACTCTGCCCCTCTGCTCTGGTGAGACCCCACCTGGACTTCTGCATCCAGCTCTGGGGTCCTCAGCACAGGAAAGATATGGATCTGTTGGAGCAGGTCCAGAGGAGGGACACAAAAATGATCAGAGAGCTGAAACACCTCTCCTATGAAGAAAGGCTGAGAAAGTTGGGGTTGTTCAGCCTGGAGAAGATAAAGCTCCGAGGAGACCTTATTGCAGCCTTTCAGTACTTGAAGGGGGCTTTTAAGAAAGATGGGGACAGACTTTTTAGTAGGGCCTGTAGCAACAATGTCCTGGTTTCGCTGGGATGGAATCATAGGCTAGCCATGGTATGCAGGCCGTTAGCAGTTTCGAGTCAGCCAGGTGCTTGAGCTAGGAGGGGTAAAAGCCAGGGCAGCTGACCTGAGCTGGCTAACAGGTGTATTCCATACCATAAATATCATGCTCATTATAATGGGAGAAGTTGACTGAGGATAGAGGGCTTTTTCCTCCTGTTTTGTTTCTCATCCTTGCAAGGATCATCATCCCTGGACTAGGCTGAGTATAACTCTGTATACTTTTGTTTTGTTAAATCTGTTTTCACTTCAATCCATAGGCTTCCTCTCTTTTCCTGATTCCTTCTCTCAGCAGGGGAGAGGTCATCAGGTGACAGAGCAACTGCTCTAGTTTATCCCCACATATGGGCTAGACAGATAGGACAAGGGGTAATGATTTGAAACTAAAAGAGAGTAGATTCAGACTAGCTAGAAGGAAGAAATTTTTTACAATGAGGGTGGTGAAACACTGGAACAGGTTGCCTAGAGAGGTTGTAGATGCCCCATCCCTGGAAACATTAAAGGTGGGGTTGAACAGGGCTCTGAGCAATGTGATCTAGTTGGAGATGTCCCTGCTTATTGCAGAGGGGTTGGACTAGATGACCTTTAAAGGTCCCTGCCAACCCCAACCACTCTGTGATTCTACATGCTCCATAGATATGTGTCTGGAAGAGAAACTATATATCTTCTCTTGAGTGTGCCTGTCAAGGTGATGCATTTCCTCAGTTACAGAAATGAGGAGGATCATGCGGACAAGCTACTGCAAGGTTCCTTTGCCAGCCAGGCAGGCTTTTCCTGCAGCATTTTTATGTGGGTTTATATTTGATGTTATGCTGGAAATCTGGTCTACAATGAGAAACTAGTGTCACCAAAAGATAATATTTAGTAGTGTGGAGTACTGAAAATCCTGCTACCAGGTGGGAAAAGAAATAAATATGTAATTTTTGTGACGTAAAGTGAGACCTTCATGAATGGGGAACAACCAACATCATCTAGTATCTCTACAACACTGAATAAGGCAGGGATTATCAGAGTTACCATTAACATTGAATCCCAGGACAAGATAATAAATCTGATTGTTTTCACCTACTTGTAAAAATTTTAGATTATTTTCTAACCTTTGAGATGGCTGCATGACTGACAACAGAGCTCTGTATTCAAAGTGACTTTTAATTTCTTTAGGACAAACATTGCTAATGCTTAGGATGGGAATCCACACTGAAATTTAATTCCTGTGCAAAGACCACCATTTGATCGGTTCACAAGTAGGTCCACGTGATGGAGCCATTTGAAAATAGGACTGAGGAAAGTCTCATGCCCTGGTTGTGAAATGTGACTTGCTCTTGCCAGGTCAGTGTTTCTGGTACAGCATGAGGTTGTGAACTGACAAAAATGCTTTAGATGGTGTTTATAGACGTGTTCAATGTAACAGGAATTTTCTGACTTAAGCAAAAGCAAGGATGGGTCTGCATTACCATAGAAGCTTCTCCCAGCAGTGTGGTTAAAGGGTGGCCCAGGAATAGCTGCTATGAGAAAGCTTGTCATTGCTTCATTGTCTTGAGGAATTTCAGAAATGCTATGGTCTATTGGAGGTGGACAGGAAGCTGGGAGATTGTTTCTTGTGAGACACCTTTAATAACAAGAAAACATATCTTGAAAGGAGTGATCCTGATAGGTGGTTTGATGGCTCTTATGTCACTTCTACTGCAGAGATTCCAGCAGAGAAATCTCTGCCATTTCTGTGACCTTGGCTGCTAATGGGAGTGCTCATTCAAATGGCAACAGCATGTCAGAACTTTGAAATGGCTCGGTGATGCTCAGCAGCTGAAGCAGAGAAGCAAACTGTGTGTACTTACCTGGGTTTCCTTTATTATGTCTTATAACTGCTGTGAGAAAGAAAAGAGGAAGATTTTAATGACAGTTCTGTCACCTTTTAGCAACGCAGTTTATAAATAGCTTAAAACATAGTTTCTGTTTTCAATGATGTCCAGTTTTTCTGACCTGATTTACAGGGTTAAGAGCTTGCTAGAAAACCAATAGTACCCAATAGTAGTGAACCAAATGTAATGGATCTCTGTATCAAAATGACAGTAGCTGCACTGAGAGCCCTGAGAAACAAAAAGCCAAAATGGATTAAATGTTACAAGTTATCAATTACTGCAGCTGAGGCTGTTTTCAAATAGTTTGGAGGGGTTTTTTATTAGGGCAATGGATGTTCTTCTTTGGGATTTTTTTTTTTTTTAATTTTTTTTTTCTCAGATCATGGTATCCTGCAAAAAAAAAAAAAAAAAAAAAGGCAGACAGTGTTTATAGCTATATGCATGCTTCAGTGGTGAGACAAAATGTGTACCTAATACTGAGTCACGTTTTGATAATAATTACATAGACTGGGAATTGTAACAGCAGTTTCCTGAAAACTTGACAGTGATGGGTGTAAGTCAGACTAAGATCTTCTCCTGTCTTTTCTCTGAAAACTTACATTTCAAAAATATGTATCTCTAATCCTGCACGTGCTGCTGTTATAAACTATGTGCAATGTTAATCAATTGATGTTAATTGACAGTGTGGTATGTCACATCCACCACAGAGTACTGCCAGCGCAGAAGCATCAGATTAGTAGTAGCCCAGATAAGCAGATACTTTACACAGAAAGAGCTCTCTACAGTCCTCCAAGATTACTTTCTTGAGGCAGCATCTTGAGGACATTCTCTCGAGACATCAGTGTCTCTTAAAGAAGTCCTAGTTTACTGGCTTTCACTGTCCTAGGTCCCTGCATAGTGTATTTCTTTGTGTTTGAGGTATCCAGAGAGAAGACTGGCCTTTGTCATGAAGCCAACAGAAAATTTAATTTGAATGTACCCCAAGCAATATTGTGACCCTGACTTCTGCTTCATCTCAGAGTTATTTGCCCAAGCCCCTGTGTTTGGAAAGCTTTTGCAAGTTTCCAGACTCCCCAGATAATTCCAGGCTGTGGCTGATGCAGTGCCACTGGGGAGAAGAACTTGTGTGACTCACGACTGATGGTGTTCACTGTCGAAAGCTGTGAGCTTGTACCTCACACCTCAGTGCTGGAGGCTTTAAAAGCTAAATTGCATGTTCAGATAAATTACATGCTCAGATAGAAAGCAAGAAAGAAATTACATGCACACAAAACCCAGAAGTTCCTTACCATGCACAAAATATTGGTGTGACACGATGCCAGTAAATTGTTGAGAGTGCACATACTATTTAGGTTTAGCATTAAATCCAGATTCAGTACTAGATGTGGCAAAGCAGATGGACTTTGGAATGTTTTATATCTCCAGGTTTAACACTCGAGTCCCAGATCAGAAGACATTGTGAAGACACCAGCAAGATATCGCTGAAGTCTCATGGAAGTTTGCTACCAAGGCAGAGAATGGCCTAATGGGAAAATGAATTACTGAAGGTCCTAGTTCGTCACCTTATGCAGTGGCTTCAGTGACTGGACTGCGGTAAGTTGACATATGTGTCTCCCATTGTAGCTCTTTACAGTGGTTCCAAATAATGAAATTGTGGCAAAGATGTAAATTCAGCAGTGGAAAAGCTGCTCTAACATTTGAGCAAGGCGCAATATAACCTTGAAAGTTGTTGGCATATTCAGGCAATTAATGATTAAAATGCCATGTGTTTGGGCCAGTATAGTGTCCTATGTGTCAGTGGAAAAGCTTACCTGTTGTTAAACTGCTTTTGGGCTGAGCCGCTGATCTCCAAAGTAGTCTCCTGGTGTGTTCACAACATTCACTGCACCAGATCAGCCCTGGAAAAAAGAAAAGGCAATGAAGTCGTGTGGGATTTTGACCTTCAGGGAAAAAAGTCCATGAAAACCTCTTGAGTCTAATGAGGACTTGGTGCTTGTTACTTGTTCGTTTAGGGGTTTGCAGTGTTTTTCATAACCAACCTTGGACAAGCAGTGGGGGGTAGATTGCCACGACTGTGTATGAATTTTGAATTGTCTCTTCTGTGGGCAACTGTAGAGTTACAGAACTAGGACTGGAAGCAGAATTTAGCTCACATAGCTTACCGGGGAGCAAAGAGAAAGGAGGGGGAAAGCAGACAAATGACAGTAAATAAAGCCTCTGGAGGAGGCTGATGAATGTAGGTTGCCACTGCCATTGGCTCAGGACTAAGGCTATGAAATGGAACAACGGAAAACAAAATCCAGAGAGAAGGCAATCAGCCATGCATAATTTGATTTATAAAAAGAAATAACCATTTGTTCTATAGATGTACCTCAATGAGAAATAGAAATGAAAATCTGTCTTAAAACAGCCTGTGAGAACAAGTGTAGTAGTTTGCTATTTTATACCAATCTGTCTTCCTTGCTGATGTCTGTGAATACTGGTGTCTAGTTCTTTGAATTTCTATTTGTTCTGTTCTGGCATTATTATCTCTCCATCATTACCAACAAATGTGGAGTTAGCCATCTGGAAAAAAAAAAAAAAATGTATATTCTAAATTATATTCCTTTCTCTGTCATGTGATTGTTAACTCGGATAAATTGACTTAAGCTATTCTTGGCTCCATTAGCAATCTCCTAAAGAATGACAGTAAATTACTACCTACCTTTTTTAAAAATGTTTTGAGATGTATGGAGTCAGAGCATCAAATAGTGATTCACCCTTCTGAGTGACAATACCAGTTATCACAGCACCTGTTCTCACACTTCTATCCATGAGTCAGAACTGCAGCTTGCCACAGCTTTTCCCAATGATCTACAGGGAGAGGTGTTTTGGGGAAAGTGGCTTTTAGTGATTGTGAAATGGGTAATTTTTTGTCTGTCAACTCTTCAGAACTGGTATGAATTTCTTTCACTGCCTGCTGAATTTATTTTACTGCTGATCACATAGATATTAACTACACCTGGCCTGCATGTTGTTGCTCAGATGAAGTATAGCCATCAATGAGGTTCCACAGGTACAACTTTGAAAAGTAATATTCCATGATTTAGCTGATAATGCCGGTAGGCAAAGTGGAAAGGATTACTTGGTTTTAGAAACAGGAACTCCACAGAGCTTGTAAAAGTAAGAGTAATACTGTAGTAATTAGATATAAACATGTAACAAACATGCTGAGGAAAAAACTGTTTTGAGACACTTGGGTCTTAGTTTAGATGAGTGTGATAGTTTCACTGGGCTAGCCCTTGGCTATCAGCCAACACAGCTGTTCACCCACTTCCCCTCCACCCCCAGGGGACAGGGGAGAGGATTGTGGGGCAAGGATAAGGAGGCTTGTAGGGTGAGATAAGGACAGATTAATAATAGAAATAAAAGAAAACTTAAAATAATACTGATATTAAAAATCACAATGGTAATGATAACAGTAACAAAATATACAAATGAGTGACGCCGAGTGCAACTGCTCACCACCCACCGACCAAGCCCGGCCCGTTCCCAGATAACGATCCCGCAGGAGCGACAATCCCGAACTAAAACCACAATCCCAGAAGAACGAGAGCTCGAGCGAAAGCCAGAGAGAGCAAAAGAGGAAGAGACCCTCACTAATATACTGGACATGACGTGATATGACGTGGAATAGCCCATTGGCATATCCAAATGCCAACTTAGCTTATTAATTTAAATATTCCTCACCCCCTTAGATCTTGTGCTTGTGGACTAACAGAACACAAAGTCCTTCACTTCCAGCGACAAAAATTAAAAAGTTGGTATGTTATCAGTGTTTCTCTCATAACAAATCCCAGCTGAAAGCAAAATGCAGCACTATTCTAGCTACTGAAAAAGAAACCCAGCTCTGTTCCAGCTAAAAACTAGGACAATAAGTATATGGGATGCCTCTTTTTGGAGCTGTAGTGCAGAACTTTTGTCCTTTTTTCTGGTACTTCAGAGAGGTTACTGCTTAGTGACATCAGTATGTTTATAGATTTCCTTATGAGTGTGGTGGTTTTAGCCGGGCCAGCAGCCAAACACCAAACAGCTGCTCACTCACCCTCCCCCAGTGGGGCAGAGGAGAGAATCAGAAGGGTAAAAATGAGAAAACTCATGGGTTGAGATAAAAACAATTTAATAATTGAAACAAAATAATAATTAAAAATATAATGATAATAACAGTAATAATGGAATATATAAACGAATTATGCACAGTGCAGTTGCTCACCACCCACAGACCAATGCCCAGCTTGTCCCCCAGCTAGCAATCCCACAGCAGAGACAATCCCAAAATCGCAATCCTGCAAGAGCCTGAGTGATCTGAGAAAATCCCAGAGCTTTTGGGTCATTTTTTATTAGTATTCTGAACATAATGTTATATGACATGGAATATCTCATTGGCATATCCAGATGCCAGTTTGGATTTGCTAATTACTACATTCACCTCCAAGTCCTTTGTACCTGCAGACTAGCAAAACACAGGGAAGCTGGAAATGTCCTTCATCTTCCAGTACCAACTAAAACCGTTAGCATGTTATCAACGTTTTTCTCATAATAAATCCCATACTGAAACCAAAACACAGCAATGCCCTAGCTATTAAAAAGAAAATTAGCTCTATCCTAGCAAAACCAGGACAATAAGCAATCAGCCAACCTTTAAAAATTGAAAGTGAATGTGTTTAACTAAAGTGAATAACTTGCTTTCTCTATTTTAATTCTGTTCCTTCTTTTGGAATATATCTTTTCCATATGTATTCTCATTTTAGATGTACGCGTATAGACAGTATATAGAGAAAGACTATGTAATTTTTAAATATAATATTTATGCATATACCTTCTGTATACATACACACCCAGTGTAATGCTACAGTGACTTGGAAATTGTATGAATAGTTATATTTTTGGCAAAATTGTAAGATCTGAAAAGAAAGTACAAATTGTAAACCTAAGACATCTGTGGTGGTTTAACCCACAGTAGGACCATGTGGTTCTGCATTCACTCCCCCCACCCAATGAGATGGGATGGGAGTCACAACAAAGGAGGCCCAGGATTAGGATGAGGACAGGGACGACTCACTCACCAGTTATGGTCAAGGGCAAAACAGACTCAACTTGGGAAAGAAAAATCAATTTAATTAGTTGCAAATCATCTGAGTAGACATAACTGCATCTTACAACACCTTCCCCCACCCCTCCCTTCTTCCCAGGCTCAAATCACTTTGCTCCCAGTTTCTCTACCTTCTCTCCCCCAGCAGCACAGGGGACAGGGAATAGGGGTTGCAGTCAGTTCACCTCTGCCGCTCTTCCTGGCATGAAAGTCCAGGAACAAGATGTTCCAGAGCAAGCGTCCCATGGAGCCACAGACCTCTTCGGGCACAGCTCCCGGCTCTGGCATGGGGATATCCATGGGCTGCAGACTCACCTCCCACTCTGGGGGTCCACCCCCCCCTCTGGCAGCGACTCTCGGGGTCTTAATTCCAGTCATGCTTGCCCTCAGGCTCAACTTCTCTGCTCCAGTGTAGAGTCCTCCATGGCCTACACGTGGGTCTCTGCTCTGCTGTTGAGTCTCCAGGGGCTGCAGGGGACTTTGTCTTCTCCTACTCCATTCAGTTGAACTGGGTGTGGGTCTCTGTCTTTCCCCCTCCTCCTCTTTTCTCTGGCAATGAAGCTCTCTCTGTCTGTCTGTCCTTTGTTTTGGCTGATGGTTGTCTTTTGTTAGGTCAATGGCCTCTCCTTCAGGTTCACCCCCACCTACTTCTTTTCAGGACAGTCCTTCCCCTCACCAATACGGATTTGCAGAGGTGTTTCTCTGGTGCTCATTGGCTCATCCTGGGCTGGGGGTTCTCCACCTCAGAGCCAGGGGAGCTTTTCGCTCTCACAAGGTGGCCCTTCCCCCACTACCAGAAAAACAGCTCCCCACACACACACATACAAACCCAACACAACATCACACTCTCATTCCCATACCGTCTCTGCAATAATAAATTTTACATAGGTTCTGACATGAACTTTTTGTGTCAGGAGTCACCAACCTTGTAGCAATTTGTTCATTAGAGATCAAAGGAAGGGAAGATGCTGTGAGAGACTTTCTATGAGCCCTACCTGCCTTTTTTCCATGGATCTTGCTGAAAGTGCATTCATCATTTAAGTTAATGTAGAAAAAGAAAAATAATATGGTATAAACTGCTAATTTTCAGCCCTACCAAAAATCACCATCTTTTATAAAATCTGTTCCAGATCCCCTGACTTTTTCTTGTGTAGAAATACAGGGATTTTTTTTTTCCCCTGTTTTTACCTTAAAAACTTGCATCTGACAGCTTAAGTGCTAATCAGCTGCTGGCCTAACAGAGCTATGCTCTTTGTTAGTGTAGAAAACCAGTTATGCTGTGGCTTTTCACACTTGGTCTTTAAGTGGACCTGTCCACAGGCCAGACTAGTTTCTGACCTTAGTTTTGCAGCAATATCATGACAGCAATATTTAGTCCCCTCCTCCTGTCAAGAAAAGCAAAGGTAAATAAAGAAATCAAAACCCTTTCTGCATAAGTCAAATTCCTAGTAAACTAGAAGAGAATGCTTAGTGAATATAAAACCACACATGTATTTTAGTCATGGCCATGTCTAGCATAGAAATGCAGAGGGAAGAACAAACCAGGAATTAAATTGTTACCTATAACTAAGCTATCCATTTCTGGGTCCTCTGACGTTTAAATCAAGGACTAACCTAACAGGGCCACAAGCCACCCTCTGTGCCCCAAGTCTGTCCATCAGGCTGTCCTTTCTCTTGAAAGAGGATGCAGGGGTACACCTGCTTGCACAGGTGCCATTCCTGCCTGTAGTTTGCATCTGTCTGGTGTGTGTCTCTGGCTCCCACAGTTCAGATTTCCTCTAGGTGCCCAGGAGAGGTTAGACCGTTCTCAGCTCACATCCTAATTCTTTCACCTATTCACAGGAACAGATCCCAAAGCAGGGACTCCAAATTCCAGAAGCTGGGTATTATTTACTGGTGTAATCATTAGAGCCGGCTTCAAACTTTCAAAGTTAGTGGAAGACTCCTGTTGGTGTAAGGATTTTGGATAAGCTTAGCATTTAAAGGCAGAAGTTGGCAACCGTCTTCAGATGGATGGGATTGCTAATAAGCACGTTATATAGGGCCCCTCTTTTCTCTCATGCATAGGAACAGTGGGCTGAACATACCAGTTTGTTTTAGCTGCTGGCAAGGGCCAATAGCTATTCTCTTTCATTTAATGGAAAGAAAGCATGAAGCAGCACTATGATTTAGCCCTTCTATCTTTTCACTAATTATAGCCAAAATGATCAAATCACTAAGTTCACAAGCAGCATTCACTTCAAGGAGGAATAGTTTCTCTTTCATTGCTTTTTGTGTGTAGCGGTGCTAACCAATATTTTTGACAAAGCTTTTTTGATAACAGCAACATTTAATAGCAATAAAACCAAGTGAAGCTGTGCCAATTCAGTACAAGATGAAAACTCAAGACTTTCAAAGGGGAATTACTGAAAATGTACATAGTTGTATCTAATATAGTCCTTCGGATGCTGAACCTTCAAGATTTTCTGCAACTTCTGAAGATGCTGAATAGCACTGATTTTTTTTTTTTTTTTTCTTTCTCTCTGGGGAGAAGAGAGCAAGAATGACTTTGTAGCCAATGTGCTGCTGCATTTCCATAGGGATGAGATGAGATGGAAACATTCTGCAGTTTGATTCTTTGTTGATGTAGGTTTACTAAAAAACATGATTCATTCTTGGCACTGTAACTCACTTTCATCATGTAATTCCTTATGTCCTTCCTATTGTCTGAATAAGTGATGAACATGGTAAGTCTTTCTGTCCATGACTGGGTAATTACCATATACAAGATTAGTTAAGATAATTCTGCTATAGGGTGTTATAGGGAAATAAGCAGAGTGAAACTGCCTCAAGAAAGGGAAGGAGATGAAGTTGAGCTTCTGGCAGCCCAGACTATTAAGTCAGTAGCTGAAAGAGCCAGGTGTTGCAGGAGGATCATCATGCTGCCTTAATGTAAGGCTTGCCTTGTCAGAATACATGCCAGTTTGTACACCAAAGCCTAGGGAGATGGAAATGAAATATTTAATTGTGAGTTCGGGGCACCTTACTGCTCTGCACTTTATTGCACTGGGATTTTGCTTGTGAAAACTCTGATCTGAAGAAACTTTGCATTGCTCCAGAAAGCATGTGGGAAACAAGCAGGAGAATGAAGAGTTAACTTTTCAACTTTACATTGGGCCTTTAGGCAGTATTGAAATTTCTAAATGCTTTTGTAGATATAGTCCTTCATAAAATACTGTTAGAGTTTTATAAATGGTTTCTTATATTTGAACAATAGAGACATTATTATAATCGATTTAGGGAAACTACAGCCCTTAATATTAAATGCTGTCTGCCACTCTGTGTGTAAGGTCTTCAAATTGGTACCTCACCTCTACCTACCTATGAGGGTCTGAAAATTATTTCTTTAATTAGGTGGTTTTAAAACAAAGTTACCAAACAAGGAAAGTAAATACATGTACTTTTCTAATGAAATAAGTAAAGCAACCTCTATTTTATTTTAAAAAATATTAAAGGAAAAGCTCACAATCAATAATTCTACCCTGAGAGAAAAGAGAGGCTGAGATTAATATGACATTCTGTTGGTATGTGCCTGTGTATATGAATGGGAGAGCAATTACCTCCCATAATGAAAGTAGAAAAAATTATGTACTTCTACACACAGACAAAAAAATATGTCCTTCTCATTCAACTAAACTTTCTAGAGCAGTAAACTAGTACATTCCTAAATAATGTCTGAGTAATATATCTCTATAATCTATTTCAATTTTTTTTCCATAATATTTATTATTGCATGTTTCCCTGTATATCAGGCAAATCTGCATATCAGGCTTATCTGTATATTTTCTTAGACAGATTCTGAGGAAAGATTCACATTTCTGAGCACTTCTGAAACTACTGTCCAGTCCTGTTGTAAAGGGTACCACTTTCTTTGCCTCAACAAGTTGGAAAAAATAAATTGTGAATGTGAATTCTCCTTTTCTACTATTCTTACAGTTTCCTGCTTTTCAAATAGTTATGGGCTGAATCTGAATATAGCGAGAAAGAGAAGATCATAGTGCAGGATATTTTATTACTTGAATGTGCATCCTAAGTTTGCTGTGCTAGTAAGAAATAGGAATATTGGTTCTGCATCAGGTCTTGCTGGACTCCTGTGTCCCTTAGAGATGCAGAGAATCTACCCAGATTGTTATAAATCAATAATTTTTTTCAATCTGTGTTGTGGTTTCAGAGTGAAAAATCAATTGGAGTACGTCTTTAATTTCCATACAACATGTCCACAGAGCTCAAGACCAGGCAGTCATCTTCCTCTTCACTGGAAGAAGTCAGTTGGCTAACAGGGACAGTGGTGATTCATTACCTCCCGAGTACAAAGACTGGCTGTACAGAAACCAAGATATGGATCTGATGTGTGTTCCATAGAGTAATTGCCACCCATGTCATGGCGAAATACTTCCTCTTCAGTTCATGTTTGACCCTTGTTGTCATTCTTGTTGATCTTTCCCAGCCCAGCATGAATTCAGTCTTGTGTTAATGAAACATGAGGAAAAGGGCTGAGTTAAAACTACTCCAATTCTTTGCACCAGTCACTCTTCTTTCAGCAAGCTATTCATAATCACTGAGAACACAGAAAACAGATGACAGCCTTGATGTACCTTTTCAGTCAAGCATACTTAAATTTTACTGTCTTTCCACTCCATTTCCTTCCTGCCCAACAAAACTAAAGAAAATACTTTTCTCTTTGTTGGTCTGCTGTTTTGTTTTCTGCAGTTCTCATGGAATATTTCAAAACCCTTTACCTCCAGATAATGGACTGAAAACTGCTGAGCAGTTTTAGGAGATTCACTCAAGAGCAGTGAGAGAAGAATCAGATTTTATTCAGATGAACATACCGCACACTAAAATGCAGAGGGTTGATCCATGTTTAAGAAGCAGCCCTAGGTGTTTTCCCAGATGACAGGAGGTTTTTTCTGTGAGAGCTAATGGCAAAGAAAACCTTCCTTGAGTTTTGCACCTCTTTCTACAGCATTGCAGGTATTCACGGCAGAGCACAGTACTGAAGCCTTGGCTGTCATGGATGAAATATTAGTGGCTGCTTACTGACTTTTTTAATAGGTACAGGTTTTTCAAATGGGTGAGGACCCATTGAGACTACCAGAAAGAGAAGAATGAGCTTTCCATTCTTCATGAAGATATTTCAGCCGCCTCAGGGCTCTTAAAAAAGCACCTTATTCTCTTTCTCCTTTTCTCTTTCTCTTGCTTTCAAGCCCACCTGATGCTATCAATAAATAATTCTAATACGGGCACGTAAGAATAGCTGCCATCCACAATTTCTGCATTTTACATAGTCCTTTCATGGATTTTTCTTTAACTCTTATTAGAAAAGGGGTGATAAAAAAAAAAAAAAGCAGACAATCTTTCTCCAACTACAGAAATTTCTTGGTACTCCATTGGAGAGTCTATAAATTCTTGTTGCTCTGTAGGGATCAAAAGTAATTCAGGAATACAGAAGAGCTACTTTCTTTATACACCTGGAATCTATTTGCTTGCTTCAAAACCCTAGTTAGGAACCAAGGCTGTCCTTTCAGAACATTGGAAGCATTAAATATGTGGTGAAGATAATTAGTTTTTAAGTTTGTGACATGAAGGGAATTGAATAGTATATATACTAATATTTAACATTCAGTTTTGCATTCATTTCTTCAACATGCTGACACATATAAATTATGACTGACTTCTAATGCTAAAAAAAAGACAATCTAATAATTTATTTTATCATTATAATTTGTTGTTACTGGAGAGATGAATATATCTTCTACTTACAGCACAATTTAAAAACGGACTTACCCATTCCCTTTCCCAGTGCTTAAGGACATAAAAAGAGAAAAGCCAGATTCACATCAGATAAAGATGTGATCTGGTACTTAACCTGCAGAAAGGGAAAAAGAGAATTACTCTCTGGAACACCAATGAAGAAAAAGTGTATAAATATGATAGCTAGAACTAGTTGGGTAACCTGCAAGTCATACCTTACTGCCCTATTCAAATGATAAATTTGTCCTTGAACAGTGATTTATTAATCCTAAAACCAGTATTTATCATCACCTGTCATGTACTGAGACAATGTGATGAGTTTCACTGAACTATAGCTTTTTAAAAAAACAAGTGACTATTTAATTATCAGAGCACAATGAGTGCAACTATATCCAAAAAAACATCTACAATAAATTAGTTCAATGAATTTTCATTCTTCCTATTTCTTTTGAGAAATTTATAATTTCTCAGCTTGCATTATTTTGGGTGTTGTGCACATGCCAAAATGTTTCTGCTGCCAGCAGATTCCAAACTGGGCTGTCTCTTCTGTTACAGGACGAATATATCTAATAAAATCATTAATTTAAAAGAAATTATGTTAACTTTTACCTGCTAATGACCTAGCTCTTCATGAGAGTACTTGTTTAAACAGCATTAGTACTAGAGATAATACATGTTTCTATATTAATTTTAAAACTGTCTACTAATACCATGCTAGTGTGCCTTTATAGTGCAAGGTGACATAATGTTAAATGTTTAAACACTAGTGTTCTGGCCGCATAACATTCCTGGTCTGTGGTGGGAAACTACCTCCCAATATGGAAAAGCTCTGTTGTCTGAGAGGTACCTTAGACCTTAATTTTGCTCAGTCAGCAGCATTAGCTCAGCTTAGTCTGAGAATGGCTAAGTTAGGTAAGGAGACCTTACTGTAGGTATAGTAAAATAAATGTGGAAAAAAAAAGGAACCTGTCCTATCATATGTCCATTATAGCTCATGCCTTCCCATATCAAAGGACCTACCGTTCTAGGTCAGCCTTTTGAAAGGCTAAATAGAATTCTCCATATTCATGTAGTTCTGACAGACCAACTTCCCACAAAGCTCAGCCACAAAATTAATAAAATCATTATTGGTGGCCAGATGTATTAATAAAGCCTTCTCTGAGGGACAGAACAGAGCTGCTTTTTCACTCAGTCTCAACTACACATTGTTGGGAAGAGGCACGTTGTAACCGAAGAGATGGCTTGGCCACAGAGCTGGTAAACCCTCAAGCATTGCAGTGAAAATACCCTGGAACACCCGATAGGCTGCAACTTACTTAAAACATTCTTGGGCAGGTGTTCTGAAACCTTTCATTCTCGCTATGCTTATCATTTCAACAGAAATGGCAGAACTGGCATGTAATCCTGGTGGGTTAGCACTGCAGACCAGCTGCAGGGTTCCCCACTGGGAAGGCTGACCAGCTTCTCCCTTGCTGAGTAGGAAAGGAAGGGAACACTATTGCTTGGAGACCTTAACAGTACACCTGAAAAGTGTGCGAGCATTGTTACCTCTGCTCCGCAGGTTGGGGAACTGAGACAGCAAGAGATGTGACAGCCAAAATGATCAACTGGCCTTACAGTCATGGCTGCAGTGACTGGTGGTGCCGTCAAGTGGGTAGCGTTTCCGTTTCCAGGTGCGCAGTGCCAGGGAGCGAGTCTTCGCGTTGGTAGAGAAACCCCCTGCCTTCACTCTGCGCTGCCAGGATTGTGAGAGGCTGTGCTAAAGATAGTGTGCAGTGAGATGGGTTCACCTTGTTACCAGAGCAGCAGGTGAAGAAGGTGCCTTTGGACATATCTCTGTGAGTGCTGACAGTCAGTGATAAGATCACCATCTACTGGTATGTGAAAATACTTGCCACAGCTTAGGTACATATATCCTGTACCTTGCCTTCCATATCGTGTCTGTCTTTAGTCCTGTTTGGATCCATCTGACCTGGCAACCAGCAAAAGCTGGGCTCCTCTGTTGTGTCTCAGGAGCCAGTAGAGATCCCTAGTATCATTGTGCTTGCTAGGTGGTCAGACTTGGCTCAGCAGCTCATAATTCAAAGAGTGAATGAAAGAGTAATAATGAATGTTTTTGAATTTTCCCTCTTGTTTAAAGACTTGGATGTCAGACAAGAATTGCTGTACACAGAAATGACAGGCACACACCCAGAACAAAAGAGACTTCTTGGAAACGATCTGTTAAAATTTTAAATGTCTGAGAGAGGAGAAGTGCTTTTGAGGAGCTCACAGGTGCCTGAAACCTGACTACAGCCCATCCTTTGTTTTAGATTACTGTGCAGCTAATGTAGCCTCCACTGTAGCATTTAGATTTCTTTCGAGAAATCTGGGTGCAGTGAAGTGGTGTGATTTAATCACAAGGAAAAGCTCTCTGGGCCGTGTTCGGTACTAGCTGTTTTCCCTGCTGCAAGCACAGAACTCCACTCATGGGCCAACACTTTTACATTTCATTTCATGTAGCTAGATGCCTATAGCCAGCTTACGTTCCCTACAGCAACCCAGGGACACTCAGCACCTTTCAAAATTAGGGCACCTACTTTCTCTGTCTTCAAGTCCTTAATCAGAATTACTTGAGTGGATTCCTAGAACTTCCCTGAGCTTAGCAAAAGATAGAAAATTAAAAAGGAGGAGGAAATTCTCAGTATTTAAAGATGCTGCAAATGTCACCACCTAACACCTTGCAATTTTAGTGGGTTATCCCACTAGAGAATTGCTGGACATGGAAGAGATGTGAAATTTTCATGTGGGATGCATAGAAGTTGGAATCAAACATCTATGGCTCGTGCATGGCTTTTACTTTATCTGCTGCTCTAATTGAATTTCCATGGAGAGATATCACAGACAATAAGGCTTTCAACTCTGCCTCATGACATTACTAGTAGCTGGCTAGGGAAAGTACCACAAAACATAAAAACTCTTTGGGAAACTCTGCAAGTGGGAATACTTACCAGTGAGTTCACCACAGAGTTGAAAGGCTGCATAGGGTCTGTCTTGTACCTGGTTCTTGGCTGTGTTTTCTGTTACAGAGACAATGTGCATCACATTTTCAAACAAAGACACTCTGGAACAATTTGCAAATAGGGTTTAGTGGACCTTACTAGCTGGTCAAAATTATCCTGACAACTTGGAGTAATGGACTGAAAAAATAGGATGCTATTCAACAAAAAAGAAGTGATTATTCCTACCTAGGCAGGAGTTATCACTAGCATATAGCAGAAGAGCATCAGCTATAATTGGAGCATGGGGCCAGTTTTACATTGCAAGACAAATGCAGGACACAGTGACACAGGTACAGGTTCCCGAGTTGAGGCTGTAGGTAGACTGGCTTTTTCAGCCCAGACTTTCTTTGCTTCTGTGACAATGATTAGCAGCAAGAGAAGGGTAAGATAACACACAGCTAGGAGAGGTCTGTCTGTGTTTTCTCCCAAGGTGGTTCAGTGAGGCTATAGCTGACACAGACACATGACTTGAGCTCTGGGCTGAATTCCAGCCCATTAGCTCTCCTGATGACTAAATTTCTGCCCAGGATACAGACACAGTACTCCCATACACTTTAGTAAGAGCAGCACAAGCGCACCCAAGTGCAAAAGATAGACCCACCATTTTAATACTTCCTTTAGTTTTTGTTAACCAAATAATTGCAAAGAACATGTTCATGTCAGAAGAACAAATGGTATAAAAGCCAATAAATTCTCCTCATTCTATCTCTCTATGGCACATGCTGCCAGCAGCAGTTATAGGAGCTGGAGGTAGGATTTAAAATTTTATGAGTCATTTAAGCCACTTATGTACCAAAATTAATATTACTAAAATATAAGTCTAGGGATGCTTCAAAGGCATAAATAGTTGCAATCAAAGAAAAAAAAAAAAAGGGTTTTGCTTTTTTTTTCCTTTATAAACATCCCTGTTGTCTGAAAGAAGCTAGACTTCGGAGAGCAGACTACAGGATCCTGGACTGGATTTTTGGAAGATATTTAGCCTCCAGAATGTACATATCAGTAATACAAGAATATTTTACAAAATGGCTAAGCAAGCCTACTATTGGTTTTCATTAGCAACTGTGATTGTGTATTGCTTTGTGAGCAGAAACAAAAAAAAAGAGCCATCTAGAAAAAGAAAAGGCAAATGTAAGAGGTGGTTACACAAAGTGAGAAGGGAAATGCCTGAGTTCAGATCCATGGCTGGTATCAACCCACACTTGCAGTACTCAGTTTCTTTGGACTACAGCTCATAGATCTGCATGGCAGATGTGGAGTTCTGGGCAGCATATAGGACACATAAGGTTGATTGTGGATGAATTACATAATTTTGCTTGCAATGAGGGAATGCGGCAGGCTGATTTTTTTTGCATTGTTTAACACATTTATCCTCACAACGAACTTTTGAGACAGAAGACAATCTCCCTGCCTTATGGAACTGTGCTATAGCAAAGTTAAGATACTTGTCACATTTACTAGACAGGAGCCTGCTGTGGATTTACTCTATTATATTGTCCTAATAACTTGGTGCACTGGGTATACCCACCCTAATTAAAGCATTTGAAACTCGTTCTGCACAGAATTACTCAGGCATCCCTGGAAGATACAACTCCATGGGAAAACATATCCCCATGGAGACAGAAACAAATTGTTTTTTATACCACTGAACTGCTGTCACTGCTCCACTACACTCAGACAAAGCGACACTTTGGTTTTGCAGACCAGGAATGCTGTGCATTTCTCTCACAAAGGGCAGCATCACAGGAGAGGGAAGAATCTGCCTTTATAACATCAGTGTTTTGTTCTTCCTATGAGAATCATGACCTCCAAATACAATCCAAGCAGCAGTATTAGAATAGAGGATAGCTTCTAATCTATCATCAGAGGACAAATATTTTCATGTAAACCCTAGTTGTGCACGTCCCCCTGCAAAGTCATCAGAACAGAATCTGTTACGTGCTGATTTTCTATTTTACAGTGACACCTGCAGTGTCAGGAGGAAAGTGCCACTAGCAAAAGCAGTGCTGTTCAGCTGTTTCAGGTTAGGACACATGCTGATTAGCTTTGAGGGTAGGCTGTGAAGCAGCACTACATGTTGTCAGCCTTGGAAGACACTTTCCAAAGAGCGCAGGTCCACCACAAGCTCATCTATAGGTTTAATGAAGAGCAAGCACTGATCGCTCGGTGTTACTAAGCAAGCCAGGATTTCTCCTCCTCACTCCACCAGTAGGGTGAAATCACATCTCCTTTTTGAGCATTGGTAGCTTCCAATCCTTCATTTGATTTCACACTTCAGATCTTTAATTATAATGACTATACCTGTGTCTTTAAACAAGATGGTATTTGAAAGGTAGTTGGGGAAAATAAGCAGCTGTTGAAAACCTACAGTACAGTCAATCCTGAATGTTGAGGAATTTAATTCAGGGACTGACTTTGCTGTCTACACCCTGGGCATGAATTATCAGGAATTCCTCACACACTATTATTTTTGCACCTCTGGTAATTTTTCTGAGATTTTTCAAATTTTTAAAAAGGCAATTCTGTATTCTTTCTGGTTTGGTTTTGTTTTTTCCTAACCAAAGTCAGGCCTGACCTCTGACATGCAGGTGCTGGCAGCTCTTGTCATAAAGGAAAACCAGGACAGAGTTTGTTTCTGAGGTTTATTACTAAGTTTGTGACAAAATGTCCCTCTCCGCAGACAGGCATTGTTCAGAATACGTTTATATATTGTCCCCCAGGCATAACTGTGCCAGTCATATTGAAACTGCTGAGCTGCTGTGGGTAATCTCAAAAGATAAATGTAACTGCTGCCAAAAAAATGGTGCATGCCTCACTAATGTTATATTTGGTTATATTCACCTGTTCTTTCTAAAGGTATAACCATCAGTGTGACCACTAACAGACATACAACTCTTAAAAAGATTCAGGTGTATCTAATAGTAGCAAGTATTCAGTAAAACCATAGAAGTATGAAGGTACTGACTGCCAATAGTAATGACCAGATCCTCTGAGGAAAGGGAATGTTTCTTAGAAGAAGGTATGTGAACAAAAATTCTTGCATATTCAACGGAGTGGGGCATTGAATCTAGCTTCCCAGAAGCAGCAGATGGCTAAATTTCGTGCTTGTTAAAATGCATGCCTAAAGACTTCTAATTTCATTGCTTACATAGATGTCATAATGAGCTTTTTGTGCACAGAAGTAGAAATATATGGAAGTATATAATGGAACAAGAATGAGAATTCTTTTTTCTTTTTCTTTTTTTTACCTATACTGTTGGTGCTCCTTTTGGAAGTGGAAGAATGACACAAAAGGAAAAAGAAAAGGACTGGAATTGAATAAACCTAAGATCAAGCCTTACATAACTACAATATATTAAAGAAATAAGCATATATTTGCAGACCTTCACCTGTCATAACTTCCATGTTCCTGTTTCTGATTGGAGGGCAGTCCATGGCACAAGGATGTGTCTCAGGTGAAGCACTCTACAACTTATGGAAAGAAAAAGTTCTGCTCTCGTCTCTGTGACTGCACTGAGGCCTTGGGAAAGTTGTAGATTTGTGTGTGGACATAGATATTTTCAGGCAAGCCAGCCATTTCTTAAACCAATTATTTTATTTAAATTGCTTTAAGACTTCTTGCTTTCCACCTTTTTTTTTTTCCCTGATCACTTCTGTCTGAAGGGATGTTTTCTTTTTACACTGCCTGTGCTTCTACTTTAAGCTTTTAATCCACCTCTTTAGAAAGCCCTGTTTGGTGTAGTGATCCAGCCCTCTGTGTGCAGAGATGCTCATGACAGGGGAGCCTCACTATTCCCAGCCACCTGCAAAGGACTCACATGTCATACTAATTTTTCATCTATTAAGCAGACTGAATACATGAACACAAGTGAGAGAACGGTTATAAGGTGACCATGGTAAAAGAGACACCCTTTATGTTGAAAGTTGGATTGCTTCAAACTAAAACTTGTGTTAGGAAAACTGAGCCTACTCTTGTCAGTGGGAGTAAGTTCTGGCCCATTTGTCTCTTGTCATTCCCTAACACATTATTCGTGTCCAGCTACAGTCTATAGAGAGAAGGAGATTTGGAGCAGCAACTGAGCAATGCTTGGGGGTGCATGTGTATAAATTATATTCCTCCATATTATTTGATTTAAACAGCAGACCTGCATAAGAAGAAACACGGGTATGTCTCTAGTAGAGAGCCACAATACCGTATGTGAAGATAACTGAAATAGAGATATAAAAATCTTATGGTCCTCTAGAGAGATCAGGACATGAAAACAGACTAGAAAATGCAATTTACATTATGCAGTTGCCCAAATTTCTCTCAAGGAACAATCTTGTTCTGTAATCTTCATGTTGTTGCTGTGACAGTTCCTTCCTAGGATTTTCTTCCATGAAGCAACTCACAAAGCAGGAAAGACTTTCATATCACCCAAAGAAAGTTTGACCAAGGGGATAGGGTCATGGATGGGAAGCTTGGTCACTCTTCCTGGCTTTACTGGCAATCCTTTTCATTGCATTGAATAATGACTTTTTCACTGCTGCTTGCCTCACCTTTTATCTCCACTGCTTGTTCAGTCTGAAAGCCCTCGAGGTCAACGATGTCTTGCATGTTTGTACAGCACTCTATGTTGGGGCCCTTAGCTCCATCTGGGCTTCTAGGTGCCAACCTAAGAATATCAGTAATATAAGTAAAGTAATAATAGTAATCTAAAAAAGAATAGGCAAAGACAAAAAATGTGACAGCAGTCCTTGTAGGGGATAGCATGTGAAAGTTTTTGCAGTGGGAATACAAGGTGGAAAGGATTTCTGGGCTCAACTGGTGTATGCAAAATGGTTAAGGAATGTAAAAGAGTTCATTCTTTGAGTCACGCAACAAACATAAAGTGTGAATCATCAGACAGACCTAACTGTAGGATGCAGAGATGCTGCCCTACTTAGAGTACAGCTTTGAAAGCCCTAACCAACACTGATCAAAGTCTGGACAAGAATTACTACATTTTACTGGAGGAAAAACAGGAGAATTTTTAAAAACCAATATTAAGCCAGGCTCTTTAACACCTTGTAGAAGTATACATTTGCCCAAACTGCTCTCAAGAAGTACCTGCAGGTAAGCAATGAATTCTATGGTCAGCAGAGAATCACACAATATGATCTCACAAATGAAGCAGCGGGCCATTTAGCACAGTATCTTCAACTTAATCTTGCCTCAGTTATTAATTTGTCTGCCAGGCCTTCAGCTAAAGGAAGAAATTCCATGGGTAATTGCTTTTTATGAAACTTCCTTTCTTGAAAACCACCAGCTGAAAAGAGGAGCAATTTCCTTGCAGCGTCCTCCAGCTCAGGAAGCAGGAGCTGCTGCTGGGAACAGTGTGCTGCCTTATGCAGAGCTGAGATGGAGCTCAGTCAGCCCCTGCTCCCTTGTGTCACAACAGGAACAGGCTTGCAAGCTCAGCTCTAAGCTTCAGAGTGGGGCTGAGGGGAGAAAAAAGAAAGGTTATACAGCTACCTGCTGATAGCTAGCTGTCTTAAATGGTAATCACCACCTGCTTCCTACCTAGACATCTGTAAATCCTCCCTCTTCCTTCCACCTCCCCCACTGCAGTGTCTGCCTAGCTCACCAGCCTAAAGGACATGTTACTCACGCAGGCATCCTGGCCTGGATGTGACTACCTTAGCGCCTGAACAAGCACGGTACTGTTTTTCCTAGCCTAGGTGTCTAATTTACTTTCCTTCATTTCTGTGAAATAAGAAAACGTGTGGGACTCCGACACAGGAGGAAGCAAAGTAGTATGATTTTTCAGGAAAGCTGTATCTAGATGTGTTGCTGAGCTTCTGTGAGCAAACTCCAGACCTGAGGCATAAGCCATCTTCCCTCTGCAAGCCCTGCTCCTGTTATTTGCATATGCTTCAGCTTACGTGCTTATAGACACCCAGCAAGTTAGCAGCTGGCCAACTAAAATAACATGGGTTAGATCTAATGTGTGATTCTGATTACCAGTCTGCTAATTGCCATGTCTTTGGGCACAAATTTTATATTCCAGGGCTTGAGATGACTTTTTGTCCCTTCTGTTCCTTTCTCTAGAAGGGAAGCAGTTACTTAGTCACATTTTAATTTCTTGTTTCCTACACACAGTCCCTCCATTCTATGTATTCATCTTTCATAGAACACAGGCTGATTTTGGTATGTCCCATATCAAAATGTGTATATATATTATCCCTGTCTGTTAATTTGACTTTCAAGTCAGTGGTGCTGTTTCTTACCAGGCACTGACTGAACCTGCTTTACTAGTGTACTCTAGTGAATAAGCATAACTGTGTTTGGCCTGGGGAAGGCAGAAATAGATACAGTCAGAGGAACTGTATCACCTTTTTCAGGGTTGAATTCAGCTGAATGGGTATAGACTACCTGCCCTTTGGTTCTGAAATGATAGTGGTTAGAGTACTCACCTAATCTAAGTCTTTATACCTTAAAACATGCTCTGCTTTGTTCTGCAGGTCTCAGATACTATGGTATTATAATAAAATGTGAAGCTCTGGTGCTTAAGCAGTGTTTCTAAGGTCATCACTTATTCCCTGAAATTCCCTGTTCTCCTGTGGAGGCTGAAATGAAGAACTGGAAAGGTTGAGAGGATAAAGGTTTGTGCTGTTCATTGTAAAAAAAATAAAAAATAAAAAATCATTCATTCCGAGTACATTGTGGAAGTCCTAGAAGGAAAGAAAATGCAGAGGAAGCTCATTTCCATCCTGCTTACTGTATGCCCCTGCATGCTCAGGACATGGATAAAAAGACAGAAGAGAAATGACTTCTCTATGGGTTACTTAAGCAAGTTCATGACAGTCAGAAACCAGTCGCAGCCCAGTGCCTAGAGCATTTGGGCGCAGGGGGGCTGTCTGTCCCCTCAAGTGCAAGCCTGACCCTGACCTCACCTGCTGGATAACCAGCAGAAAGTAAATTCATTCTGGATCTGAAAGATCATCTTCCTTTTTGAAAATGCAACATGGAAGAGCTCTCTAAATTTAACTTGCTATCCAAATAGTGAAGCATCAGAAAACAGCAGCCTGTGCAGCTGCCTCTCATTGATGCAATGACATGTAGAGTAAAGCCTTCAGATAACCAACAACAGATCAAAGGTAAAGATGTTTCTATCTTCCATAAGTATCAAACAAGGTATAACCCTTGAAGAGTTTTGCCAACATCTTTCACTTCAGAATTTTTTTTTAATAAGCGGAGGTGAGTATTGACAAAATTCACCTGAATTACTCAGTTTATGTTCAGACATGTATTTGTTTCTACAGCAGGATGCTTGTCATTCGTTAAATAAAATGCCATGGGTAATCCTCAGTTTGTGCAGATCAGCACAACTCCATTGAAGTTTTAGGAGTTCATGTCAGGAAAGAAAGGACTTTGCTTATTTGGGCTCCTTCCCTCGCTATGACAGAGCTCTGATTTCTAAACTACTTCAACACAAGAGACCAGACAAGTAATTCCTTCAAGCTGCTATTGTCGGCTTTTCTTGTGAAATCTAAACTTGCTTAATAATATTCCCCTTGATATTTAACTTTTGGAGACACCATGTCTGAAGGTCACCACCCAAACCATCTGAAAAGCCAAGTGTGAGAACAATTTTTCCGTGTTACCTTGGTGCTTCCATTTTCAGCATTTCAGCCTCCAAGAACAGAGCAAATACTTTCAACACCAGGAGTCAAGGAGGTTTAAAACTTCCAGTAAAGCCCACGTAAACTTGCAGTAAAGAGCATTTCAAGTGACAAATGAAGCTTTAAATTCTTTCTTATTCTATCTCCACCAACTGTCCTTAGCTCACCATCAGCTAGAGCTTGCAGCTGGTATCCTTTGATGACTTCTCAGAAAGCAGAGTAAAGCTCACCAAGTGGCCTCCCAAACACGTGCTAATTTAAAATCACAGAATGAAATTTTGCTAGTGGATTACTTCTTGTAGCAATAACACTTCATTTACACTTTTTTTTTTGTACGTAGATTCTAAACCATGTGAGGTGATGGCTCCAATAACAAACATCGCACTCTGATAATCACTTCGTAAGAGTAGTCTCCTGCCAGAAGAGACCAACTCTTTCTGGGAGCCACATAGCAGTGCTCAGCAGGTCAGTGGGGAGAAAATCAGGAGCAGAGGGCATCAAAACAAGTAAAAAAGGAACTAGGCTGTAGAAGTGCCGTCTGATGATTTCGAACTGGTGAGCACCTGGGAAATGTCTGCATTTTTCCTACAGAAAATAGGACAGACTTCATTTTTTTTATTCAGTTACAGTTCATGTTATTGCTGGTCAGAATCACATAGGCATTAGGATGCTTAAAGGAGTTGTGGAGGGCTGAGATTACTCTGGCAACGCAAGGGAAAGCCAGGGGCAGGCCGTCAACTTTGGATGGCTGTCAGCCGGGGAAGACAGATGTGTGACAGGATGGAGCTGAGGATGTCCGGCTGAGCTGGCCAGTTCAGGGGGCAGATGAAACCTGAGGTGGTGTTGAGCAGGAAAGAAACGCAGGCAAAATTTTGCAGCAACTTAACTTTTTAAAGATTAAATAACAATTTTCAGTCAATAGCAACAGTCACCCACCATATAGCCAGTGCCTCTGTTTGCAGGCCACAGATTCCATTTCATGTTAATTATCATTAGTGTTCTCTGTAATTACCTCGCACCAAAAATCATGAGGCCCCTCTCTGCCTGTAGCACTGGTACACCTGTACCACTGGTACCACTGGTAGCTGGACATGACAGTGGTTCCCTTTGTGATGCTGTACGTGACAAAGTAAAAAAAAAGATTAAGACCTCGTTTACATGGGCAGATAGTGATAGGACAAGGGGAAATGGTTTTAAACTAAGAGAAGAGAGATTTAGGTTAGATATTAGGAGGAATATTTTCACCCAGAGGGTGGTGAGGCACTGGAACATGTTGCCCAGAGCAGCTGTGGATGCCCCATCCCTGGAGGCATCCAAGGACAGGTTGGATGGGGCCCTGGGCAGCCTGATCTAGTGTTTGGCAACCCTGTCCACAGCAGGGGGGTTGGAACTAGATGATCTTTAAGGTCCCTTCCAACCCAAACCATGCTATGGTTTCATGATTTCATCTAATAACAGGTATCTCTGTCAGCAGCAGCCGGGTGTTTTGGTAGAGATGTGCCCTTGCTTCTGTAAACTAGTCCTGGGTGTAAACTTAAGCAGTAAAAGAAAACCATGGTCGGCACATTCCAACTGTTAAGGCAGTGCATTTTAAAGGCATTTGGTATAACTCATGCAAATACACTTGGTGTTGTGCCTTGTAGCTGTGCTGGAGCCAGGCCAGCAGGCACAGGGACTGCCAGAAGTGCTTTTGGCCCAGGAGCAGGGCTTGCTGTTTGGGTGCTTCAGCAGCCACCCTGCACAGCTTTGCAGCCAGCATCAGCTGAGCCCAGAGCTCTTCAGAGAGGCACAGGAAAATGTGTATGGAATTCCTCTAGATGGCACAGCACCTTGACAAATCTGGTGGACAGAGATGTCTCTGGTTGTCTCCTGAGAATGCTTTTCCTGCTTAATTGTGGTTAATTGTTCTAAATCCACTATTAGGCTGGAGCTCCTTCTGAAGGCAAGGTGGGCTTTTGTGTCCACCAGCCTCTCAGGGCATGTGGGCTTTGTGCTGTCTGCTCTGGGCGCTCATGCAGGGATGGGGCACATCCCACTGGAGGTTATGCCTTATGTAAGAGCTGGAAAAGATGAAGAAGGAAAATTTGAGTGGTGTCCGATTCTTATTCTGCAGCATGCTGGGACTTTTGTTTTACTTTTTAAACAAATACCTGTGTTGTCCTGGTTTTTAGCTGGAACAGAGCTGGGTTTCTTTTTCAGTAGTTAGAATAGTGCTGTGTTTTGCTTTCAGCCTGGGACTTGTTATGAGAGAGACACTGATAACACACCAGTGTTTGCATTTTTGTCGCTGGAAGTGAAGGACTTTGTGTTCTGTTAGTCCACAAGCACAAGATCTAAGGGGGTGAGGAATATTTAAATTAATAAGCTAAGTTGGCATTTGGATATGCCAAAGAGCTATTCCATGTCATACCACGTCATGCCCAATATATTAGTGAGGGTCTCTTCCTCTTTTGCTCTCTCTGGCTTTCGCTCGGGCTCTCGCTCTTCTGGGATGGGGGTTTCGGTTCGGGATTGTTGCTTCTCTGGGATCGTTATCTGGGAACGGGCCGGGCTTGGTCGGTGGGTGGTGAGCAGTTGCACTGGGTGTCACTCATTTCCATATTTTTTTACTGTTATCATTATCACTACTATTTTAATATTAGTATTATTTTAAGTTTTATTTTATTAGTAAATTCTTCTTATCTCAACCTATGAGTCTCCTTATCCTTGCCCCAGTCCTCTCCCCTGTCCCCTGGGGGTGGGGGGGAAGTGGGTGAACACCTCTGTGTGGCTGCTAGCCAAGGGCTAGCCCAGTGAAACTGTCACACATATGCTCAGGATTCAGCAGTGAGCTGCTATCCAGTTGAGTCCTTTGCTCTCTAACACAGGCACTTTTTTCATGAGAAAACAGCTTTCATGAAGCCACTAAGTGGCATTGCTGTTCTGTAACAGTGGCCCTGAGAGAGAGCCACAGGATGATTCCTACAGTGCTACAAACCAAGCTGCTCTGAGTTACTACAGGAAAGCAGTCACACCAAGCACGTCCGGCTTGTAGTAATGTGACCTCTCCAGTGCCAAATTCACTTGCAGTGGTTTGCTCTTCTAGTGATCTAGTGAGTCTCGTCTCTTTCTTCTGAAGCTTCTGTCTTATTTTTAGGTGTGGCTCAGTAGTTGCTTCAACTCTCACCTTCCTACAACACACACCTCATAAGGAAGAGCTGTGAGTTATTTCACCTCAGCTGAGGACAGATTCTGACACTAGAATTTCTTGGATATATTTCTAACCCTGGTTGGCACCTCTGCTGCTCCACCCTGCTGAGCAAGCAACTCCTTTTAACTCCTAGAAAAGTCCTAGGTACTAGGCCTAATTAAGCAGTTAGCAATTATATATTTGCCTCCAGCACACTCCCCACCAGGCTCTCTGCATCCCCAGGTATTTTGTTTATGGCTAAAAACACAATAATCTGGGAGGAAGGACCTAATCCATACAGTAAATGGACTAAATTATACCTGCACTGATACAGAGCACAGGAGATTTACAGAAGGCTGAGCAAATTGAGATACACACCGAAGGGGGAAGTACATTTCCCTTGACCACATAGCACTCATCAAAAGATAATGAATATGCAAACGACTTTTGACATGCACGGAAAGTTGTGGGCCCAGATTGCACCAGCTGCAGAGCAGCATTTTCCCCCAAAGTCACCTTGGCCGCTTCGCTAGGCTGGGAACATGTATAAATACAAATGAGCAAACTGCTCTTCACCAAGGCCACTGCTGTTCTCTAACCTGTGAAATATTATAGATCGTTTCTAGAGCACCGTGCTTGAAGCACATGGGGGATCTTAACACAGAGTATTTTTAGACGTAATATTTCTCAAGACACGATAGATCTGGAATCAAAAACAAGTAGAAATCATTAATTTGTGATTGTGCTGGCTTCCTTGTGAGTGGCAGCTTGTTAAAGTACAGACTCTTTATGTGCGAGCTGAAGTGTGAACCAAGTTCATCATGCTGATTGTTTCTAGTTTACACTGTTCACTTAATTTGCACTAGATGGGCTGCTATACAAGCACATAGAAAATAAGGAAACGCATGCCAGGCAGCAGAACAACTGCCTGAAGAGTCTGCCTGCTTCAAGCAGTTGCAGTGTTTGAAGACTCCCAAGCTGCTGCACATAGTCCTCCCTTTGGGTCAAAACCATGTTTCTATTTGTGCTCAGAGCTTGTAACTTAAAGTGGAGTCATGCATTTTCCTGTATGGTCTACTGTTGTCTGGTTGTATAGAGCTGCATCTGCAATAGCTTTTTTCTTTATGCCACAGATGATGATGATGTGAGTATTGATAATCAGAAAGCAGTTATGGGCTGCTGTTCCAGGCACCGCCCGCTTTAAATCTTGTATAGGGAGATTTTGTACAAAATGAGTCACTTAAGTGCTCATCTTCTTTGTGCTCTGCAGCCATCAAAGTCCCTGCTCTTTGATCTTCTTTCTCAAGGTGGCTAAAAAATCTTGGAAGATCTCTGCACCAGGGCTTCCAGCAAAACTGCATCAGCTTTAGCAACAGCAGAGAACTTCTCAGGGAAAAGCATGTGCATTTGCAAAGCTTAACAGTCGTCCTCCTGTTGTGTATGCCCCTGCTTTCTGTGCACTAACCCCAGCAGTTCTGAGAACCGAGGAACAGCGTGACTTGCACACTTTGTTTTGCATCCTTAATTGCCCAGGTTGCGTGTACAAAGTCAGTCTATGGCTTTGGAGAGCTCAGCCTGCCGCCTCTCTGGGTTATTAAAGGGACTCGGGGATTTTAAAACAACACTTCTGTCAGGAAGCTTTGCACCTGTTATTTGCCATCAGTAACAGCTCACATCACCCGGGCAGTCCAGCATACACAGCAGCAGCCATGTCATGGAGTGAATCAGCCCATGTCAGGCTCTGGTGAGCAAACAGATGGTTTTCAAGCCTCATTTGCCCCTACTTGCTAGTATTCCTCCATGCACAGCTCAGAGAGATCGTACGGCCAGGGCTCGGTGCTTTTATTCAGAAAGGAGTTAAGCACTGCGTCCCCCCTCTACCCCCACACTGAAGACAGTGAGCGTCAAGAGAGCTCTGTACCTGGCAGGGTTAAGTCATCCATGTATGTAAATTCAACAGCAGAAAGAAAAACAAAATGGACAGATGCATGCTGCTTGGGCATAACTTTGACTAGAAAGGAAAGAAAGTGATGTTGGAAAGGTTGCTCACCAGCAAGCAGTTGGGACAGGGAGTGTCTGTTTTGTTTACTGCCTCATTCTTGCCTGGTCTTTAGCAGTATGGTAATAAAATGGATGAATAATCATAACTCTGTCCAAATGCACATTTATACTTTAAATCCTATGCTAATCCTAGCAGTGCAGTCTATTGTACCTGAGAGGAAAGGGGGGAAAAACCCAACCCTGGCTCCAAGCTAAACAAGTCTCTCCTCTAGAAAGATAATTAACAGCTGGTCTCCATGGAACCTTTATCACAAAATCAATAGTAGTCAGTTCTGATTTGCCTTGTTCTTCTTTACTTTGTGCTGCTTTCATTGTTTATAAAAATGTTTGTGGGCCTGGCTGTTGGACTCTCATTGGAAAAATGAGGCCAAGAGGGTTGTGTCCACTGAGGCGCATGAAATCAGGTAAGTTTGCTTTGTATAGAGATTTTGGCAAATCTTCATTTCAGGATTTTACCCTACTTTCACTTTCCTGAGCTTCCTGTTGCAGGCTGCCAATTTTATCTTCTTTGTGCCATTACAGAAATCGTATAAAAACTATGAGTTTCGACTGATTTTAACCTCAATAATACAATACAAAACTTTTATCTTTTTTAAGACTACTGTGGCAGCAGCTGCCCTAAACACAAGAAGATTTAGGGATAAAATCAGTGGCAAAGTAGAAGGCAGAGATGTCTCTATAGTTGTGCACACAGACTAAGTTCCCTCTAGGGTCATCTGGAAAGGTGGAGTGGATTCAGAGAATTACAAATAACGAGACCTAGTAATCATGCAGCTAAATGTGCACATTTATCAAAAAGGGAAGGAGCAGAAGGACATTTATTGAAATGAGGGTGTTCTTACAAGAGAGGAATGGTGCAATAAAGTTGACCGATTCTCTGTCAAATGGGTGTTTAAACCAGATCAGATGGTCTTCTGTCAAATGGGTGTTTAAACCAGATCAGATGGTCTTCTGGAAGTCTTATGGATAACACAAAAGCCCTTTGGCCTGCTGTGGAAATCACTGGATAAATTTCTCTGACCAGCATCATGAAGGAAGTTAGACAAAGTGCACCCTGTTTTCTCCTGACCTTAATCACACAAGCATTTTAAACTTCTAGCTGCCTGGTAGGGTCAGCATGGCTTATAGCTCTCTTTTCATATGTCTTCTGAGAAAACAAGACTCTTTCTCAGATAGCTTGCAGTAAGTCCACAGGGGACTCAAATTAAGCCTGACTTCCCATGCCTTTCCTGATCAGCTAATCTCATGTTAGCTTTCTCTCTACTCTTTGCTTGACTTTTCCAGATCCCATTTACCCTGACCTTCAGGGCTGTAATAAGAAGGGACTTGAAAGTGGAGTATGTTCCCTTATCTGTTGGCTGCATCCCAAGAGAACAAAGCTGCCAGGGAACACAGATTTTATGGGGTACCAGGGTGTTAAATATTTATTATATAATGTGCAACCTACACACCATAAGGGCCTTCTTTCCTTCCTGTCATCCTTTCCACCTTTTTTTTCACTCCTAATAAACTTGCTAGGCTGCAAACATGAAAAAAATAACTCAAAGCAAGCCCTGCTGCTCTTACCAACATTATTGACAAGGAGCAAACTGTTACCAATAACAAAGCAGAAAGATACAAGGAGGACCTTTTTTCTCATATGCAGCTTGCAGTGCTCTGGATTTTTTTTTCCTATGGATTCTGTATTGGTTTTTCCCCTTACTGTTTGTAACAAAATGGGGAAATGAGATTAAAAATTCAATACTGAATGCAAACAGACCATTCAGTTTATACTTTGTTCAGTAGTGCTTCATGTTTACTTTACCGATATAACCTTTCCAGACATTGGCCACTTCTGGTGTGATAAATAAATATTATCTTTAAAATAGAAGCCTTACATCACTGCATACGTAACAGATCTGAAAACATGGACATTTAATAATCACCATAAATAACAAATAGCCATTTATAGGTACTGAGCTGCCTGTCAACCCATGAGCTTTTATATGCACAGGAAGATGAAGAGTGAGAACATGTTGACCCAATACCGTATCTGTAAAAGCACCGTCTCCATGGATTGATAAGATATGGAAGTTCTTTAAAGGAAATGTCAGATTTTTCTTTGAAGTTCAGATACTTCTTGATCTTCTTTCTGTTCTCAAAATTAATAAAACCCAGTTACAGAAACAATAGAGAAAGTAAAATGCACATATATCTAGACATATTTTTAGGTTTTGGAGGAAAAAATAGTAGTTAATCCAAACTGGGCATGAATAAGTATTTCTGGGTCAGGGTTCGACCTGCCACTGCACTGGAGACGACTTGGGAATGGAAGCTGGGACTGAGCCCCACTGGGACAATTGTGTGGTCTCCTTTTACTGCTTACCCTGGACTGAAAGGGTTTTCATCCCAGCACTGTCAGTCTGGGTTTTTAATTTTAAGACATACAAAATATCAACAAATGAGACCCTATACCTTCTAAAATCAATAGAAAGATATTTAGGGAATTCAGTGCAGCCAAGTTCTTATAATGCAAAAATGAGTTGAAATCACCAGGTTTCTCTTTCATCCCTGTAAATCATGGAGGTTTTTTTGTAAGTTCATCTCCAAACATGCAATTCTGCAAGATCTGAAAGCTTTTCTATTATCTTGGATTATTCTTTAGCTGATAATAATATTTAAGCACTTCTTACAGTATTACAGGCAAAGTGCTACAACAGTTATAACCCTCTGTGTTGTAGTGCAAATATCTTTGGCTAAGCAAGTGAATTCTAAAGGTGCTGAGTGTATAGCTGATTATTTTAATTTTCTGGCCAAACTGGCGAATTACTATTGAGACTGAAGAATATTAGCAATAAATGTAGCCTAACAAATGATTGAGCATAGCAATCTGCAGGTCTCGCATAGGGAGAAAAATTTCTCTATATTTCCTCTTACTTGCTATGATAGGGTAACTACTCCTTATAAATTAACTGTAGGAAGTAATAAAATGAATATTAATGTCACAGAAAGGATGTCTTATTTTTCTCTCTTTGGAAAGTTTCTAGTTCCAAACTAATTTGTGTTTTGTTTCACGCAAAGCTCTGAGAAGCAGATGGTCTTTTGGAAGAGACAGGTTCTTTATTCCTCCAATCTGAGATGATATGCAGAAAGAGATTTTGGATTTTCAGTGTGTAACTACTGTCTGATCTATTAATTCAGTATGCCTGTGGTGGATGCGCACCAGAACCCACTTTGATCAATTCCATGCCTGTTTTTGGATCCTCTGGCCTTAACCATCAGGCATGAGATGAGGTTGAAGGTGGTAAAGGACAGCATCCTATTGTAGTTATTTTTTGAGGAACAGCTAACTGAATTATAAAAGGAGCATGAAAAGAGATGGAACAGCAGCAAAGGAAGGCAAAACACATATTTTTATCTATTAACTCCCTCTCAAGATTTTCCAAGGATACCTTGGAAGCAACCTTTTATTTCTTCTTGTGTGAAGGGGTTGGTACAGGAAAAGACTTGGGTTGCTCAAGTTGCAAACCTGTTTCATGCCTGAGGAGACTTCTGCATCTTACAGCTTTGTCACATCATGTAGCCCTAATATCGCTGTGCTGTTAATGTTTCTGTGTACTCTTCTCACAGCTGCTGTAACTGCAGCTTTAATGGGGCAGATATTATTTGTTCCTTCAGGAAGTGAATTCACGTTGAAGTCCATGCGATGTTGCCCTGAATAGGACCAAGGTAGTAGATTTGTTAAGAGACTGACTGAAGTAACTTTCAAATTAATGGGCACTCTTTAGTTGACTTCCAAGAGCATACAGTTGAGTGGTCTTTTGGACAGTACTTAGCAAAGGTGCATGTAGTATGGGATGCATCCTCAGCTACTGCAACCTAAGTCACTGAAAATAACTAGGAAGTCACTGAAAAGTCAATGGAGCTGTGCCAGCTTGTGCCAATAAGCTTTTCTCTCTGTGTGGAGATCCAGGAATAAAACGCCTTACACCTGGAGAGAGCCTGTAAGGACACACAGGAAAATAATTGGAACTGTGGGAAGACAGTAAATAATTTCATCAACATTTTACTGGGAAATAGAAGAAAATAGCTCCAGCAGATTATTTTCAAGCAATTGCATGGTGGCCTGTGTAAAGATGGAATATTTCTCTTTAGAGTCCTGTGGTAGTGCTAACTATTACATCCACTACGTACACTGCAAATATTACAGGCAGTATTTGAGAAAGTTGTTTAAAACTGTCTAACTTCAAGGTTTTTTATAAGCTCTAAGACATTTCTCCCCCTACCTGGAGCTAACGTCTTTCCAAAATTCAGATATTGATAACCAACTAAATTACTGTTTGACACCCTATCGTTCCCACTAGGGAAAAGTCAAGTCACTTTGCATGAAAACTGCATCTGCTAAGTAATGGTGGTGTTCAGAAGAAAGCCCAGTCCATGTATCACTCAAGGAAATACTTATTTAGGATATTCATGTTGGCTAATGATAGCCTAACACACCCACCCTGACCCATGATGCTCGTGGGACCCTTATCCAGGTAAAACACCTATTGAAGTCATGGCACTTTTTTTTTTTTTTTTAAATAATACTAAAAAAACCCTGTATGGCTTTATAGGAATCTGCAGAGCTTTCTAAGACCAGCTAAGAACTCGTCCCAGCGACTACAGGAGGGCACATGCACATCAATGAGTAGGCAGTTTGAGATCACTAGAGCCTGATCTAGGGTGGTGGTGGCTGTCACCTATCTGTCTGAAAGAGATGTCCTGTGCTTTTGTTAGCACTGTTAGCACTGAGTCTGTGGGAAAAATTCCATCTTCTAACATGGCCAAATTAATAATTTATTCAGTGATATGAGTTCTTGAATGCCAGTGGAATGAAAAAAGTGCACAAACACAGTAGTGTAACACCTGCCTTACAGCTCCTTGCATTAGCAAACCAGCATAACTTGGGGTCAGAGCAGACTGCAGGAGAGAGAGCCACAAGAGTAGCAACAACTTCCTCTCTTGCCCATGCAAACTGTGCAGACACAGCTTGGTTCTGATCCTGGATGCTGGCACACTAGTCTGAATACACCGCATAAGGCTTTCTTTACTTCCCAACTGTCACACATGAGTACCATCCAATGGTGGGGAGCTGGCAGAGGAATCTGAGGCAGATGGCTTCTCAGACCCTTCCTCATCCAAAGGGCTTCAAGTCATTATGGTTCTCGGGAAGTCTGTCTGCATTTCCATTCCCCAGCAGGGAATAAAGAGGAGCTATGACATCTACCATCTTATTATCCCTTGGCTGCAGCCCATGACAACTAAAGTCTAAGGGCAAAGCCCTTTCCTTTGTCCCCTACAAAAGGGAAATGTGTGCTGAGGCCTCCTGCATCACCAGTGTGTCTTGTTTCCACCTCACACCTTCCCACTCGTTTTACTCCAGCCTTTCCACTGCTTTTCCAGCTTTGTACAAACACTTCAAAACCTGTCTCATCTTCACACACCAAGTGC
>NW_010300076.1:0-19646 GCF_000700745.2 Antrostomus carolinensis | reverse complement strand
CTCAAATCCTGCACCAGATGGCTGAGAGAGTCTAGCAGCTCCTAACAGTGGGGGAGGCAGAGGAGTGACAGCCTAACATGGCTATGAGGAAATATTTTTTTGCTCCACAGCACACTTGCCTCACCATTTGCAGAGTTGCTAAGCCATACGGTACACTGTCAGAAGAAACAAGCTCCGGGAAGGGAAGTGGGGAGCACCACTTCAGATGATGGGCTGGCTTCCTGAAGGAAATTTTTACTCCTTCTCTTCCTGTTGCCTTTCTTGCTTTAACGCTGGCTGTTGCAGAAGCAAGGGGTTCGTGAAATAACATTGCTGGTTCTTTCTATAAGTTTCTGAGACAAAAAGAGTGCCAGAATTAGGTGACTGAAAATGAACTCAGTGTTTGATTTTATTATTATTATTATTGTTGTTGTTGTTGTTGTTGTTGTTGTTGTTGTTGTTGTTGTTGTTGTTGTTATGGGCTACTTTGGGGTTGGGGCATGTTTCTGAGTGCTGGGGAAGTGACTTGCTAAGGACAGTCATTTTTTACCTGACATTACAACAGCTGCCAAAGGGGGTAACTGCTTAGATGCTCTTTTTCTTCAACCTTCAAAGCCTTTAAACTACTCCTTCTCTTGCTTGTGTTGAGACAAACTGTAGCTTGCCCACATTGCTCAAACCTGACCTCAAATAAATTAAAGCAGACCACGACATTCTGGAGTAACTCACTCCCCACACCACACAGCCACTGTAAAATGTAGGCTCTTTGTGATATTGGGCTGCAGAAACATACGAAAGGTGTGCACACACTGCATAATGTATAGTCAAATGAGCTAGATGAGATCCTTGCTGGCAACTAGTTAGCTGTAGAAGCTAGCTGTGCTTCTGGCTGCACAGTGCCAAGCAGGATGTGTGACTTGGCACTGTCTCAGCTGAGCTGCTCCACATCGCTAGTCCAGGACAACCTGGCTATATCACCTTCCTCACTCTGCTGCAATGATGCAGTATGGTGGTACCTTTGGGGGTTGCTCCTAACTCCAAATATTTAAAGTCACATCAGACAAAGAGAAGAGAAAAGGAAGTTGAATTTGCCTGCTTCTGCAGATGATCTGTCTGCAGTCAGCTGAGATTGTGTCTAACTCTGCCTGCTGCAGAGCTAGAAACAGAAACTCGGTCTCTTGAGTGCTGGCCAGTCTCTGTGTTTGACCAGAAAGATGAAGAACATTGAGAATGTCAGAGCTTCACTTCACAAGGCTGCTGGGAGAGACTGGGCTACAAAGAAATAGTCTCCCAGTAGATTCGTAAACAAATATTGCCATAAAATGAAAGTTATTCTTTCCCGCAGCAGAGCCTATCAATCTGACAATGCATGTATACACATTTAATTTGTGCTTCCAAGTAAACTGGCATTTAGAGCAATTTGCATGTATTTTTTTTTATTGGTTGCACAACCCTGATGTGGGCCAAGCATAGATTCAGCAGCATTTCAAATAAACAGGCTCTCTGCCCCAAGACAAATTCTCCAAAGTGACTGAGATCTCTATAATTCAAACTGGTATGCTAAGAGAACAGAAGATGTGTTCAGCTCAAGATATACAGTGCTGTGGCAATAACATTAGCTGAAACAAAATGATGAAACACTTTGGGATGAGCATTAATCAAAACCTCAGGGAACCTGGGACAGGTTCAGAGCAGGATCCATGCTCTGCATGTTAGACCCCTTCTGCCAACCTTGGCACAGCTCCCATATAGCCATATTGTGGTACTACGGATCATCTGATAAGAGACAGATGTCATACAAGCATAGCCAGGAAGAAAACTGTTCCCTCCTCAAAAGACCATGCAATTCATGATTTTCCTTTAGAGCTTGCCACCGCATTCACATCCACAGCGTGTAAGTGCCTTATTTAATGTTGAGCCTCACCAGTTCGGGATTGATTTTTCAGCATTCTGGCCCCCTCTTCTACAAGGATTTCTCAGCAAAATGTAACTATGCTAAGATATGTATTCCCACAGGGAATGCCTTCAGTCCTTGACTGTATACTGCAAGAGCCTGAGAGTCTCAGCATGCTGGATGAGCAAGCTTACTCTTGATATGAAAAAGAGATGCAGAGTGGACAGGAAAAAAAACCAAAGACCTGGAGGTCCCCAGAAAATGTAGAAGCAGACCACCAAACCTCCCCCTATCCACTCCCCATGGATGAAGGAAGTCTCATTGTGATCAAGACCCCTGTTCTGTTTTCTTTCTATTCTCTAAATGTGTTGTTCAAAAACTCTGTAAACCTTTTGGGCACGCAGTGGTTTGCCTACATATCTAACCAGAAGAAGAGATATTTGGCTACCTTGAAATCACTTTTGCCAGAAAACCAGAGAACCTAAAGGATGTCATTCAATAAAGGGGATTGAATCACACCTTGCAAACACAGAACAGGTGGAACAAATAGCACACATTCAAACTGTAAGGTGGGAGAGGTTTACATTTGCATTTACAGCTGAAAACTCAGCAGTTGTCCCTAGGCCATTCATGCACAGAAGAAAAAAAATTCTGTCAAATACAGTATTTTCTAGGAACTACTTATCCACCTTTATTTTAAAAACAGTCTTTAAAAATGGAACATGAAATACAGGATATGGGGAGCTAATACTTATTTGACATTGAATGTGTAATTATTGTTGTTTTCTATAGGTATTTATTACACATTTGAAAGAACTTGTTTGTTTCCCCTTAAGTTGTTGCAAAAACAAACAAGCAAAATGGTTACTACTGTTGCGGTAACAAATACAAACAAATAAAAATAGCTCATCCTATTTTAGTTAGCTAAATGAAGTTTGTGGTTAATTGCTTTTCTAATGACTTTGGACTTAAGAATGATAGTGTGGGTGGAAGGAAGGAAATTATACCGTACATGACTGCTGATTAAATTATTATAATACTTGTGACAGGGAAAAGAGTTTATCCTGTAATAAGTATGCCCAAAATATGCTGAGAAGGAAAAACACAACTCTGAATTAGCTTGTTCCTGCTTGCAATACGGCTTGTGGTTGTGGCACACCAAGGTGAACTTAGGCCCTTTAGCACATGGTCCAGCTGTGTCCTATTTTGAAGACACAGGTGGAGGCATAGGGTCTTCCTAACTTGCCTGGGCACCACAGTGAGCTGATAAGGGATCTCTCAGGGTGTGCTATAAAACCAGCATGAGCAGGGTAATGACAAGGCATCTTCTAGTTTTTATTGAGCCCCTAAGAGCAACTACAACAGACCCAGGGAGCCTCAGGTCAGTTTTGGGGAGGAGGAACTATAGCTATATTATTCCACTGACACTTTTTATTCCCTTTTCTAGCCCATCACCCTTTCCTTATGGTCTGCTTTCCTGAGCTATTTTGTATCAGGATTCCTCTCTCTAACTGGGGGCAAATCAAGCTATGGCCTTAAGCCTAACTCTTTCCAAAGTGTGAAGAACTGATTACTGTTTGTATCATACCACATGCAGCCCCAGCCAGAAACAAAATCCCTTTTCTGCTGAGAGCTAAACAAATGAAAATGTGCTCACTTTTCTTGCATATTCTCTTTAAAATTACTTGTTCTCTTTTTGAGTGATCTGGTTATATTTGCTGGAACATGCGAAGGGTAAGAACAAGCGCTTTCAAATAAAAAAAGAGCTTATCAAGTCTTTACTGCTCATTCTAGATTAGAGACTGAGGTTGGTACATCTTAAGTGCTAAGTGGAAGAGACATTGCAGAACAGCAGGGAAGGTAAACTGCACTATTTAGAAATTGCTATATTTGTGTAGATAGTCCCAAGCGCTATGGATATCTATACCTTTGTTTCATACTGCACTTTGAATTGCATGGGGTTATTCTGTAACGCATATCCAATATGATAAGAAAGGGACTGAGCTGGAGTCAGGGATTTTCACTGCTAGAAGCAATGAGAACAAGATGGCCTTAAATTTGCTGCTTGGCCCTAGTCATTCTCATGGTGGAAGCTGTTATTTTGCTTTTTGGCCCCCTGCCCATCAAAACTAAACATGCAATTAATGTTAAAAGGAAAATGGGATCAAACCAAGGCCGCCTTCTCCATGAACCTTTAGGACTGAAAAGTTTTCTTTCTGTTTTAACAGACCCTGGTGCAAAGTCAGAATAATAACAGGCAGCTGGTGTGAAGCCAAAGTTTAAGCCTTATACCTGACAAGGCTGTTATAAAACTAATGTGCCCTTGTTTGTATCCCTTATTATGCCTAGAGATAGGGGGTGGCTGGCAACTGGAGGTTAGTTCATGATGTGTAAGGGCTGGAGCCCCTCTTGTGGAGATTGCATGTGTAATGTGTATATTTAGCATCTATTGCTGTATATTGATCTTCAGCATCATGTTTTAATGTATTGCTTGTCGGTATCAGGGTTCTGGAGTAACTGCAGGTGAACAGCACCAAGTCTTATGTTTTTCAGCAGTGATCTATTTTCATGTTAAAGTATGAAAAAGGGACACTTCCCCACTAGCTTTTGGGGAAAAAAAAGCCAATGAGATTAAATTTAGTATGACTGGAAACATTCCACAGTTTCCTTTTAAAATTGCAATCAGACACATCATTGTTTTTTCTATTTCATTTACTCACAATGATGGAGGACATCACAGAACATCCTCAGATTCCTTGGGCTAAAGGAGGTGAAATACAATAGAAAATACATGCAAAATAACCCCTTTAGCTGGGTGTTGGTCTCTTCTCCCAAGTAACAAGTGATAGGACAAATATTTCTTCACTGAAAGGGTTGTCAAGCATTGAAACAGGCTGCCCAGGGAAGTGGTGGAGTCACCATCCTTACAGGTGTTTAAAAGATGTGTAGATGTGGTGCTTAGGGACATGGTTTAGTGGTGGACCTGGCAATGCTAGCTTAACAGTTTGACTTGATGATCTTAAAGGTCATTTTCAACCAGAATGATTCTCTGATTCTGTGGTTTCATTCCTTTCCCCAATGCCCCTGAAAAACCATGTGTTGAAATTACATCTTGCCAAAGTCTGAATGTCTGGTTCTGCCTCAGCTGCACCAAAGGAGAGCTCACAGCTGGCAGGGGCTGCAGACAGCTTGTGCAGGGGTGCAGAGGGATGGATGGATGGATGGATGGATGTCCACACCTCCCCACCTGGTTCATCCTGTAGGCTCTGCTTGCTGCAGCAGGTGCGCTCTGTGCCTGAGCCTGCCTTGTGTTGATCTACAACACAGTGAAGCTGGCTTAAAGAGTGACTCTGGCCTGGAGCTGCCCTACAGTTCAGTCTCCCTTGGTTATATCGGGTCAATTTTTTGTGTGGCCCACCTGTAAACTGGGTAGCAACTGGTACAGGATTAGCTGGGAGAGGGCAGGGGGGTGGATGAGCTAAGAAAGACTGTAAAGGGCCAGAACAAAGATCCAGGTGCCCCACGATTTGCATAACGAGTTCTTCTGTGATCCTCTCTACCCATCTTTGCTACCTAGAAAAAACTATCATGGACCAACAGCCTGGTTAAAGCATAATTCTGCTCATTTGGTTAAACTGTTGTGTCTGGCTATGAGACTATTTTGTTTTTAACTAGTTTGTCTGGAATGAATTAAGCCTAATTTTGAAGGAACTATCACTCTTAAATCAGATTTTAAAATGCCACAACCACGTGTAAAGTCTTGACTCATTTTAAGTTCATTCAGCTGGTTTCTATTTGTACAGCTATGGTATCAAGGATCGTGCAACCACAGCCTAGGAATCAGTTTGAGTAAAAATGAAGGGAGGAGGAAAATCATTTTAGGCCTTTTTCTCAAGGTTTTCTTGTAAGGTAATTATGTAAAAGGAAAATTGCCAAACAAGAGTCCAGTTCTGAAAACAGGTAGGCAAACCTCAGCAGTGATATGGTGCTAACTGCATAGGTAAAGCATGTAGATACATTTTGTTTTCCAAATCAGTGTTCATGTGCTGTGTGAGAAAGATTTCCTACAGCAAGTAATAGAGGTAGTCAAAGAAGACATATTATTTTCTTTTCTCTTTTCATCTTTCTTTGAGTATTAAAACACTCTTTGTAGCCAAGTGAAGTGTATTTAGCAAAAAATCTTTTGAAAAAGTCACCAAAATTCACAATTTAAAAAACAGTATTAATGTGCAATATTTTAAAATTTTGACTAATCCTAGGTCGTATCAGAAGATTCTAGTGTTCATGAACGAATAAAGCTTTGTTCAAAAGCATGGAAAATTTGTGGTTTCCATTAAAAATTGTTATGAAGATTTAAGGAGTAAGAAATCCTGTAAGTACAGGGAAAAGGGAAATTGCAGCATATTCCATGCAGTTACAACTCTGAATGCCATAAGGCTTACATGGGAAACTGTAAAAATATTGTCAGGTTAGAAACCCCTTTCAATTTTCTCTCCCAGTGCTGTTCTTGACTATGTAAGTACCTGAAATCATGACAGATTAGGCATTACAAGCAGGTTTTTAAAATGTCTAGGAGATAGGGATGCTTGGTTCCATCCAGTCTGACAGACACTGGGAATCCCTGAGGCAGCTTTTACAGTTTTGCATTAGGCTTTTCTCCAGCTCTCCAACCAACTATAGTGTGGGGCTGCCATTGCACAGGAAGATGAAGTAAATGACAAACACAGAGTGTCAGCGTTGGTCAAAAGTTAAGGTGATCCTGAAGCCCTTTAATGCCTTGGCAGGAGTAACCAAGCAAAGGGCCAAAGTGGGATTCTCAATGGAGGTAGCGAAGACTTGGACCAACTGCAGGTATGCAGCACAGAGTGGAGTGAGGAGACGCGCCTTGGCAGATAGAGACACCCTGAGATAATCTGCCTGTAAAGGATAGTGAAGCACCTGATGCTGGAGAGGAACACCACAGACAAGAAGCAGATGGGTCATGCCTGGTGCCTATATATCTATAGGTTAAAAAAAGTTCACTGAGTCTTCAAGCAGCAGCTGGGACTTAAATAAGCTGCATTCCTTTAACTGAAGATGGCAAAGAGGGGCAGCCTTGATCTTGGATAAAACAGTGGTGGTGTTTACATCGCTCTTGAACCAAGCAGACTCTATCAAAACGTCCAGGCTGTCCCTCTGCTGCCTGCTGTGGCTCCTCCACCACAACTCTGCGTGACAGAACCATCTGCCTCCTCTGTCAGTGGGAGAGTCTGGCTGTTAAAAATGATGCTTCTCAAAGTGTACCCAAAGGAATTTATCTGCGGGTATTAAAAAGTCACTGTACTGCAAAATGTTCTGTGCTTCTACCACAAATTCTATTTTTTAAGTAATTATAGGTCTGAATAATGTGGGATATTTTTGCTGATGCTTTATGAAGACTGTTACAATCCAGAACTCATAAAGTACCATGTTTTTGCACTGTGTACAGTTAACTTGTAAACCCAAGGTCGAATTATGAGGACCACATATATTTTGTCTTGTTAGGGACAAAAACAGAATGTGCCAGTTAATGCTAATTATTATAAAATGGAAGCTAGTGCCCTTTTTGCAAAATGACAGTTCAGTTTTTACAAATAAGATATGAAGAAGGCAAAAAACTTTGAGTAGCATTTAAGAACTAAGCAAGACAAAGAGGTCTTTAAAAAGCTTAATGTACAAAAAGCTTAATGAAATTGCCATTTCCTTCCTCTGCAGGGCACATAGATGTAACACTAAGCAATTAAAGTGATATCTTTGGATTACTCCCAAACTATATTTGACTTCATTGCACACCCACAGAGGAAGGACTGCTTCCGCTTCTACTGGTACCAGGAGCAGGCAGTCAGATCCTACGCTGATCATGTGGATCACATGCAGAGCTTTCTAGGATCTTGATTTGCTAGTATAGTCTGAAGCTGTAATCTTCTCTCAGCTTCTCACAAGTTACCTGCTTCATGGCTTTACTCACCCACAGGTCTTTCTTGGCTGGAAAGGAATGGGTCAGCTTTGCTAGGAAACAAACCCTTCAGAGAGCCAGTCCTGTAGACTTCTCTGGCTATGGCCTATACAAAGGGATTATATGACATATCAACCCTGGAATATGTGTAGGAGTCTGGGACACAAAGATTTTAAAGTTCTTCTTGAGCAATCACTTACTATAATAAAGGAAAAAAACTCCCCTAGCAGATACGGAGACAATATTTGTTGTCCCATGATCAAAAAAACCCCCAAGTGGTTCAGTCATTGCTGCTACCTGATTTAAACCAGGCAAGATAAGAGACAGAAGTTCAGATGGGAAACCTTATAGCTGCCTTCCAGTACCTGAAAGGTGCCTATAAGAAAGCTGGGGAAGAACTGTTCACAAGGGCATGTAGCAATAGGACGAGGGGTAACGGTTTTAAACTAGAAAAGGGTAGATTTAGGTTGGATATTAGGAAAAAGTTCTTCAATATGAGGGTGGTAGATCATTGGAACAGGTTGCCCACAGAGGTAGTGGAGGCCCCATCCCTGGAGATATTCAAGGTCAGGCTTGATGGGGCTCTGAGCAGCCTGCTCTAGTAAAGGTGTCCCTGCTCACTGCAGGGGGGTTGGACTAGACGACCTTTGAGGGTCCCTTCCAACCCAATACATTCTATGATTCTATGGCCTACATACCGGCAAGTGATACAATCACAGGACACAGGGTCTATATTACTTATGATTTGTTGTGGTCAGTGAAGAGTTTGCTGCCAGAGCATGACAGAGCTCCAACTGAGGAGCAGTACAGACCGACTACCAAATAGCAAAGGAGGTGAACAAACCTCAAGTCCCTTTTTAATCTCATAGAGGAAGAGCTGAGTCTCTTGCATCATAGAGCAGTCTCAGGTTTGGGGCTCATTTGATTAGAGGGAAAGCTGTCTGTTTCTGTCCACTATTTTCACTGGCTTTATTTTGTTCCAAAAAGTACTTTGTCTTTAGAAGCCCATAGTTTTTTTGCATGTGCAACAAAGACAATTCCTGAAATCCTGATGTTTCATGAGACAAGAAAAGTACTTTACGCCTAAGGAACTTCTCATTGAATAAGAAAAAAAAAATCTAAAAGCAGGAAAAAATAAAGCTTGCTTAGAGATAATTGCCATGTAAAAAGTAGCCTACACTGATACCTGTAAGGAAAGCTGAGAATCTGACTTGAACAATTATCAGCAACCATGGTCCCATGATATGGCTTAAAGTGCTTGCTTTGCGGAGAAATACTGTTTTCATCTTAATGGAGAGGAATACTCCATTAAAGACATGAATCAGTTTCCCCCTATGCTTAAATCAGAGAAAAAAACCTAAATACATTTGGACTATTTCCTGAGCAATATACACCCTGAATAAAATAAGGATGGAAGACCCTGGCCCAAGACAAGTCACAAAATACGTTTCTGCGTACAAGCATATACTTTCAGGTCATTTAGTGTTGGTGTGTTTGCAGTCAGATCTTCATTTCCTCTGTAAGTGCAAGAGTAGAGAGGGATGCTAGGAACTGTCAGAATAGCTACCAGTATATGCAGTTCCCAGATATAACTATCTGGAACATTTCACATTTGTTTGAAAGCCTAAAACACAATATTAATGAGCATAAGAACTGAAATGTTGAGCTCTCAGAAAATACAGGAATCGAGACTATCTGTGCAATCTTTATTTAGGTCCCTGTGTATGTCTCTTTGTGTCAAACCCTTAGCATCAAATAGGAAGTCTCCGACTGACCCAGGATCTTTGATTCATTTTCTAATGCTTTAAGCACAGAAGAAAAAACAAAAAAACCAAACCTGTCTTTTTCTGCAGTTCTCTTCCTCATGCACTGCCTACTCTGTGCACTTCATGAACTAACAACCTTCCAGGGCTACTAGTAAGAAAATAAATATTATGTAGGTGTATTATTGGAAAGAAAGCATTTAGATCTGTCACACATACTGCTAACATTTACACTAGGGAAATAACTAGTAGAAAGGAAATAACAAAGCAATAGTTTTTGGCTTATGTAGACTACCTACTAGGGGTTGATATATATGTGATTCTGCGATTTTACGGACCCATGTCTAAACCCAGTGCACAGTTTCCAGACAACTGCAACATGGTGCTGTGGCAGAGATTGGAGCTGGTATGTTAAAGAACTAGGGGCATAGTTTCCTAAATATGCTTGGGAAAGTCACTTTAGGGCTGAAGCCGGGGTTGGGGGGGGCGGAAGCTTTAGATAATGGTTTTACTTTGGTGGAGTAGTTTAGCAGTTATCTGGTTTCCTTATCCAGATCAGTTTATCCAGTGTTTGTGTTTATAGTTTAGCACAAGCTGACAAATGCTGTGTAAGTTACTGAAGAAATTCTCATAAGGGTAGGCAGATGCTCACTGATGGCTGATGTAAAATTCTCGAGAGAAGAGATCTTAGCTCTGAACAATGTGTCTCTTAATGCAAGGAAGGGCAGTGCCAACCAGGGCAATGGGTGCTGCATGACAGGTTACATTATGAATGAGAGATTTAGTGTCTCTTATTTGGTTGCCTTATTGAAGAAGCCCAGTGAGAGTTTTATATATAAATTGGTACATTGTTAAGAGTGATTGTAAGGATGTTGAAGCTATACTTATCTGTAAGTATTCTAACAGGTAGAAAAGGCAGCAGGAGGAATTTGAAGAGGGCCACTAAAGCAGGAAGGGTGTTATTGCAGAGAAATTATTGGGTACACTCCACTGACATTTCTAGGAGCTAATTGATGCGGGAGTCAGTTAAACTGGCAGTTTGAACATCACAAACACCACAGACTGAGTCAGAGGAGCTAACTTGGAACACTGATTTCACATACAGATAACAAGAAGAGCTTGGTCCTTGCCACATGGCTCAGAGAACCTGCATGAGATGCCACCTCTCCTGCTCAGTAAGCAACCAACCTGGCAAGCGTAAAGGGTAGCGCAGTGTCCCACAGGTGAAAGCTATCTGGCAGGCAGTGTTAGAAACTGTCTTGCTCTATATTTGTATACAAAATGTACATACATATGCATGTATGTCAATTATGACTGCATATTAACATACCCTAAAATGGCTTCCTCCTCCACACCTTGTCCCTCATTTCTTTTAACCTGTGAGCCCTTCAGGTCAGGGGTTGTCTCATACATCTGCCAGTTGGGGATTATTGTAACCCAGATTAGAATAACTACTCAGGGTTGTGCTGATGGATGCTGTTGATTCTTGAAATCTTGCCATGATGCCTGAACCAAGTTTTTATTTCCTTTCATCAAAAATACCTCTTTCCATTCTGAGAGCAAGGCAAGGCTAATCATTATTATTATCCTGTGATGGAGCGATAAAACTCAGTGACACACACAAAACAGCTGTCACAGCTTCTCTCAGCCAGCCCGTCTGTTTCTTTATGACAGTTTTAATGACAGTGCCATGCTGATGACAGGGACAGGAAGGGCTGTAGAAGGGGCAGAGCATCACATAGTTTGTCCTGTTGCCCAAGGCGACTAAGTATGCATAGACCTTTGCAAGCTGCATGAAAATACATTATTTTCATGGTCCTTGTCTTGCTTAATTATCACTTCAGCGAGGTCATTTCATTTCTCTTCCCCCCCATCCCTGCCTATTCTTTATAAAGATCTCTCTTGGAGTAAAAAAGGTCAACTATGGAAAAAGTCATAGCAGAAACCAATGCTAAATAAAGGTTAGGTGATTTGATTTGACTCCCGTGTAAACAGCAATTGTGTTTTCTTCATTGTGATTTATTAATGAGGGAACTGACAGACATGTCTATATTTAGAATCTGTGAAAGATATCATTATAAGAGGTTTTTGAGACTTTATCTTTGCTTGAATAAGCCTAATGCTTGGCAGAATGTCTGCCCCATGGATGTAGAATGCCTCTGTTTTGCCTATGGATCTCCATACAACCTTCATTCATGTGAACAATATGTATATCCGGAAAGGTACAGAGTCAAACAGGCCATCTCTTGAAGTCAGTAAGCAAAATGTTAATCTGACCAAAGTGGTCAGCAACTTTTAAAGAGATGTAAGCTCTGCACTTGCTGGAAGAGGACTTTAAAAATTGCTTTATCTCTGCTCTCTGTCATCTGATAAATGCACATTTTCACAATGGACCATATACTCCATTTGATTCCTAGGAGTTACTGCAGCTACTCCAGATCTAAACTGACATGGGTTAGAAAGAATATACGTGTAAGGGGCTAGAAGGTAAAAAACAGGAAGGAACTTCACTTGATGTTCTGAAAGCACAGAGAGATATCCTGGAAAGAATAAAGCTAAAGTTTAGGTGCTGAACCCTTTAGGCCTTCTGTTGCTTGTTTTTTACCTAACTTCCAGCCATTCAGCATGTGAAGTAGAAAGACTTAAGAGTCCCTTGCATCTCACTACGTGTGTTTAATGATATGATAATTACACTGGCTGTTGTATCACCTTCCTTTTGGTCTATTGAACTGGACAGTATGGAGCTCGGATGGTCTGTCTCTGCACCAAAATATTTGCAAAATAAAGCCTCTTGGATAAAGGTGCTGTAAAATAATAACAAGAAGTACAGGGGGTTGGAGGGGAAAGACTTGCAGAAATAGAGTAAGGTTAAAGGGAGATTTAAGATATAACACTGGAGGAGTAAGGCAGTATCATTTCAGTTGCAACAGGCTGAATATTGTTGATGAGTACCAGAAAGCCAGACAGTTTTCACAACAGCCTTTTGTCTTTTCCTGCCCATTTGTATGCAACACACCACACATTCACACTCATGGAGAAAGTGACCTTACACAAGGGAACACGAGAGAGTGAGCCCAACCACTGTGCTGCTCCAGGGCAGCCAATCCACAGCCAATGCCTTGTTGCTAAATTAAGCAACAGGCCAGGGTCTGAAGCAGACATGGACTCAAGGCTTCATAAATCAAATTCCCCTGCAGCAATAGAAGCTTACAGGGGAAAAGCAAACAGTGCTCTTGCAAACCCATTCATGCATTTCCAGACTGGACCTTTTTTTTTTTTTTTGGCCACTTCTGAACAGTTCAGAGCTATTAGTAAATAAATGTTGCAACAGATTTTTACTACATGATAATAGAGCACTTATACTATTACTGAAATATTTACTGAAACTAAAGAGCATTATGTGTGCAAAACCCAAATCTCATCTGCAGGAAAACTGAAACAAAAACAGTATAAATGTTGGATTGTAATTACCCCTAATTGCACAAGCTTTGAACTAAGAAAGAATTGAATCCTTCCACTTGCTGGGCTTGATTTAGCACTTCATTAGTCAGATTTTGCACCAGTTACAGAGCTGCTTTGGAATTCAGCTGGAGTAGCACAGCAGTGAATAATGGGCATGCTTTACAGTTGTACTGCTTGTGGAATTGGAGATTTAGGTGTTCTAAGGTTAACTTCTAGAGGGCTGCCAACCAGGCATCACCTGAAGTTCCTCTCAAGGGAAGAATCTCAAAGCTTTCACTTCTGTGGGTAAAATTTGAATGGTATGTTCAAGCTATCAAGTTGTTCTGCAGGGATGCTAGACCCACTTGAAGTTCTCAGCTGTAAAAGCTTTCTGTGAATCCTGTAAAGACACTTCTTTTTTCAGTGACAGTATGAAGAATAGTAGGCAGGGCTCTGGAACCATCTGCCTCATTTCTGCAGGGAACCTTCCCACTTGGCCTGTTCAGCTGCTCTGTGAGATATTATGGTGTTACCTATGTGGCAACAGAGAATGAGGTTTCATTGGTAAAGCCTTGTGCAAATACAGAATAAGGAACATGTGCCAAATGAGTTTACAGTCTCCATCACAAGTTATTCTCCTGTATGGGACCACTCAGCCTTTCCAGGACAATCTGTTTTTCCAGGGTCACTCGTTTTTATATGTTCTCTGCTTCAATACTAACTACTATGTGGTGAGATCCATTAAAATATTTCTTTAATCTTTCAAACCTTGAAAAAGCCACCTTTCCTTTTGAGTTAAACCTTGGAGTATGATGCCTTATTGTAAGAAGGGCATATTTTTATTTATAGAAACTGAAAGGCCCACTTCTTGTTTCTGAAGCAGAACTGAGAAACAATTGGTTTTCGTATCAGCAATGAAAAGAGAAGTGGTAGAGAGGCGCTGGAACATTATCCATGACTTACGTACAGTTGCACAACAGCTTAGGCCAAGTCGATCTGGGGGTTTCACTCCTCTTCCCACACTTCACTTGAGGTAGTGGGGGGTCCCCACACTTGTGGTGAGATGGTTTGGAGAGCTGGTATAGCTAAAATAAATAATTTGGAGAGTGGTAGTTTGTGCTTGGTTTAGCCCTCTGGTCCAGCTCACAGTGGAAGCAGGTGAGTGTTTACTCTGGTCTGGGGAGAAGCAGTTTTTTTGAGGGGAAGGAGGCAGGCAGGACTGTGGCCAGTACAAACTGCTCTCAAACTACACTCCCACATGTCCTGCTGGCAGTGCCCTGGCAAAGACTGGGTCTGTGGCCCCTCTGCTGAAGTATGAGGCCAAATATCATGGAGCAAACTCCATCAAATTTTGTAAATTCCCATATCCTCCACAACAGGATGATTGCATGCAAAGTTCTGTTGGGCATAGACCTGGAGCACCCTCCCTGCCAGCCAGCATGCCCAGGAATTGCTTGGGATCACTAGTCAGCACTGATAAAATAATAAAATACATGAAGACACGATGTTCTGGAGGAGGTTCTAGTCTAGCAGGTTACAGCAGTGTACCCCCTCAACCTCCCAGGAGCTTGAATTTTGATAGATCAAAATTAGTTCTTCAGAAAAGCCACAGTCCAGATGCATGCCCTGTATTGTACGAGCCCTTTGGGTTGCATGAGGATCAGAAAAACCATATAAAGGAGGAAAAACATCTTAGGCAACCGCCATTTTTTCCCCTGTTGAATTCCCTCTACACCTTTATTTTGTGTGTCCAAAATGACTGTCCTTGCTTATGCATCATACAGGCAGGGAAAAAGTCCTGGAGAAAACTGGGCTGAGCCTGAGCTCAGTGGCTATGGAAAGCAGGCATATTGCTGTCCTCTGTGGAAACATGATTTAAACGAGTCAGTAAACAGCACATGCAGCACAAGAAAAAAATCCACACACTGCTGACTTATATGGAAAAGCAATGTGTTGTTTACTCTACAAACACACTACATCTTTTTTGTATGAGACTTGAAATTAACTCATTTGTCTCCGTTCACTTCACACATTTGTTTAATTTCTGAGGAGTCAGTAAATTAAAGCTGGCACATCAAGGCTTAGCACATGCAAGAGGCTGACAGAACTGCCCATGTAAATGTTTCAAACTTACTTTCCCACATACAGACATGACATTTTCTCAAACAAAAATAATTGACTGTGTAGAGGCCTCACAACGAACATGTTGGGATGCTCAGTATTTTCCAGTAGATTAAACATTTTAAAACTGTATATGCTCTAATGTTGTTGTGAGGCATTTCTAATGGTTGGGTTGTTTTGGGGTTTGTTTTTGTTTTTGTTTTTTTTTGCAGAGGGTGAAGCGCTGAGTTTTTTTAGTAGGGACTCAGTTCTGCTCCTTCTGGAACATTACAAAACTCCAAGTAAGTTTCAGAGGAGCTGACTGTCTCAGCTCTCCCCAGCATGGGATGCATCTTCTTAAATCTTCCCTTGAATACTCTTCCCTTACACAAGGCTAGCCTGTACCAAGTAGTTAAAAAAACTTAAGAAAAAATTGAGCTTCAACTTTGGCCAGCACTTCAAAGGGCAGTGTATCTAGCCTAATTCTATATAAAGAGTCATTCATCTTACAGGAGCATCCCTAATGTCTGTAGCGTTAAAGGTGCCAAATCCTTCACAGTCACTTTAACTGTGATTTAGGTCATCTGTGCCATTTTCTTCGAAAAATTAGGTACATTGTGACTCAAGGCACTGCTTGAAATATCTAGCCCCAGCACCTGCTCCTGACCCTGCCTTCACCCAGTAGAAAACCAGATCCAAATGTTATAAATTGGAAAAGAGCAGAAGCATATCCTCAGAACTGCTGTCTAGGAGTTAGAACGGCTGCAGAATGTGGTGGTCGGGTCACTCTGGGGTGCAGAGCTGCAGCAGGCCCACCCCACTACCCTGCAACAGGGGAGCGTTTTCACATCCATTCACAAGGTGCAACCAGGCCTGAAGGGGCAGAAATGGCAGGACCACCTGGAACACACCTGCAGCCTGTGAGAGGCATAACCAAGCAGGGAGAAGGTACCTGGGTTCCAGGTTTTGGAGAGCAAGATGCTGTTTGTGGGGGCTGTGTGCATCCTGAGGGAGAAGCATCCCGATCTGAGGGAGAAACCAAGTCTTTCTGAGAGAGACTGGCTTTGCTGAGGAAGCCCAGCTGGGAGGTACTGACTTGACCTAGCTGTAGGTACTCAAGGGTAAATGGTATGTGTGTCGAGACCCTTGTCGTCTAACAGAAGTCCTCATCAACACTGTCCTACCTCTTACTGGAGGTCATACAGCAGCACCTGGCAAACAGGCTTACAGAGTGCAAATTCCCCTGCGCCCTGCCACTGCCATGTCTCATCTCTGTGACGTGGAGGGGACTGCCTCTGGAGATGGTGTGGTTAATCTATGCAGTTGTGCAATACAAATGAATGCAAGAGGGAGCAGTGCTTTCATTTCTCTAGCCTCTTCTCATTAATCTTGGTAAATAAACAGGTTTTTCCTCTTCAGTCCGCTTTTCTTTTAACTTAAGTAAGTGAGGCTAAAAAGAATATGCCTTTGACAGTGCTCAGCTGAACCTGTCCCATCTTAGCAATGCCACTGAGATCAGAGAAGCACTGCCAAACATTAAGCTAGAGTGAGAGCACAATGGGATCCAGCTTTGATTACAGTTTTAAATAGAAAGCTTCAAACTCTTTATGAATTCATTAATGCTATTGAGATATTATTTTTCCTTCTATTCCATCACCTCATTTCAAGATAGCCATTCAGTACATTGGTGATATCTAACTGATTTTTCTAGTTGTGAGTGATAGCCCCTGTCAGCAGTATAAATTGCACCCATTGCCCTTGGCAGAATTCTCAACAACTCTCCTGCTGCCTATTAAAGTAGTTTCATAAATAGACACACTTCATTAATATACACTTTTTAGAAGACTAATTGAATTTTTCCAATATATCCCTCAGCAGCCATTGAATTATTTAGCTAGTGGTGGATGTGTGCAAGCTCATGAGCAGTGATGCTGAAGAGTCACTGGTGGCTAAGGGAAAGCACAGGACGTACTCTGCTTGTGTGTAGGTTGAGATGCTTCAGAAGGCAATGCCCCTGAGAAAGCAGGCAAAATAGGAAGTTCTTGTCAGCATCATCTTGCTGTGACAGTCATGCTTGCTTGTGGATCAAAAGACTTGACAAAAATCATTTTATGAGACTACACTGGGATAGAGAAAGGTAAATCTAGACTGAGGAAGGATGGAACAGCAATGGACTCTATGTTCAAAACCTTACATAGTATCCTGGGGAGAAGAAGATCACAGGTAATTAGAATAACTAGAAGAAAATACAGGGAATCAATGCAGGAGGAGAAAAGGTAAGAGTGAGGAAAAACCGCAGCATTCAAGACAAGGACTGAGTTCAAAGATAAGCAATGTAGGCACTCTCGCAACATTAAAACTAGCATAGGCAAATCTGTCTAAGTGTCTCAGTCTGACAGGAATGAATTAAGAAGTTCATGCTACAGACTTGTTATCACTTGTAGAAAAGAGACACATTAAAAATTGTACAAGGACTCTTAGCATGATCCAATGTGGTGTCCCAACAAATATTTGCAAGAAACTCATAAATGGACTTGTGAACTTTTCCGGTGCAGGTAAAGCAGAAATTAACTTCTCTATTTTTTTCCACCTGCCTATCTGTCTATTCCACTGCCGTGCTGCAAGTTACTGTGTGCAGAATGAAGTAAACACAAAGAAATGTCTCCTTGAATCCCCGAGGCTTCTGAGTTTTTTTATTAAAATCGCAATAAAGATGGCTTTAACTATCATATATTTTACTCATTCAGACCTGGGGATGGCAATTCCTATCAGGAAGGATGGGTCACAGGAAGAAGTAACTTTCAAGCTCTCAACGAGGAATTCCAGGACTCATTTAGAAAATCTCCCAGCAGTCTGACATTTATTCTAGGGCAAAGAATTCAGCTCAGTCAAAAAAAAAAAAAAAAAAAGAAAGGTTCGGTCAGATGAACAGATTCAGAAGTAAGTTTTCTCCATGTGTGACTAGTTCATATTGATCTTCATCTGAGATCAACAGATTTTTAACATTTTTAACATTTTTATCCTCTTGACACTATTAATTCTTTGTATACGTGTAACAGGCATTTGTTGATGTGCACAGACAGATAATCCTACTGCCATTAGTATCAATAGCAAACTAATTCATCTTAGTAGAAATCAATCCTGTTAAGACTTACTTAAAAAGAAGACTTGCCAATACTGTCTGTCTTCAATAATCACTGAAGTTACTGTTTATCTTTGCCTGTGTTAAAGGTTGATGCTGTGCTGAACTCAAAAGAAGTTACACCGGAGCAGAGTTCCTTCCAGAGGATCTGCAAAGGATGAGGCTTTATTACCAACTGTATTGTTGAAATGGCTATACATCATCTGTCACAGGCAGCTGCCTCTGTGTCTATTGGCACAATCCACTTAAAGAGGGTTCAACCAAATTTCCTATGCTGAAGAGATTTCACAGGCTCCTTTTCCAACGAGCAATGTGACCCTTCCCACAGAAGAGTAGGGATAATGTGAAATAACCACATATTATTACAAAATTGGGTCCATCCCAGTGGAAAAATCTCTCTGGCGACTTCTGAAACAAGGTATTGGTGTCTCCCGGGAGCTGGGTACTTCGGCATATACGTGCAGGTTAAAAAGAATTAGAGCAAATCTGCAATGGCTACCACTGCAAATACAAATAAATTTTTCAGTGACATTGAAGATATTATCTCAGCAAAGAATTCACTACCTTAAAAGATTCTGTTTTGAATAGCAAGCCATTCTCTAGTAAATTTAAATGGCCATGACCCACTCAAACATCACTATGTTCTCAGGAGGATATGGGTTGTATAGTAGTTGTGTCAAAGTCAAGTGAACAATAGCAGAGTCTTATCCATCCTTTGCAATCTGGCAGTAAATATACTATAGTTTTATGGAGATTACTATAGCTTGACTTATATCTCATATACATAAGGTTACCTCATAGATGAGTTTTTCTATACGAGTCCCTTAACTACAAGAATGTTTCCCAGGGAGCTATGCAGTAAATCTTTTGGTTGGGAACTGAGTAGGTGATAACAATGTCAAGTTATATTTATGTCTTTTTTCCCCTGCAAGAAGTTAAAGTGATTTATACTTTTACTTGTTACAGAGCTGATATAAAAAGACCCCTATAAATTTAAAATGTTTGATATCCCAGTGATATAAAAATACACTGTTTTGCTGGAAGTAAGAAACATGCTTTCTCCAAAGAGGCAACACCATGAGAGAGTTCAAATTTACAGTTGTTTTTGAAAACTCAGAAATCTTTTTTTCTGGCTGGACTTTTACGTGTCTTCCTAGGATCCAGCCTGGTTCATGGCACTGCCTTATTCTCCTGCTCTTTACAGCTCTCAACATCCAGCAAAAGGAGGGGCAGTTTCATGACTCCTTGAAGTTGCAGTCACCTGCTTTATCTTTCAGGCCTTTTTGCGGCAACCAGGGAGCCTCTGAATCTGGCAGTGCTGCTGTCCTGGTTTTTAGCTGAATAGAGTTGGGT